>NC_090777.1:6425000-6725000 GCF_040054535.1 Antennarius striatus | reverse complement strand
CATATGAGAGTCAAGGCAGGTGTGTGAATACTTTTGAATATAGATTTAAGAAATAACATCAGAACATGCCTCTCCCTTACCCAAAATGCAAAGAAACAAAGTAGACTCATTAATTGCAGAGGATGCAGAGAAGGCTTTCCATCGAACAAAATGGTCCTACTTGTTTAGGCAGTAGTCCCCAAACTACAGCCCGCAGAGTGGAAACGGCCCGCCTCCACAATTGGCATGGCTCCCTGAAAAATAGAAAAATGCCCCTCTTTCCCTCCAAAAACTCCTAGAGTCACTCGGTCAAATACAACGGAATAATGGCTAAAAGGTTTGGTAAAAGAAAATTTGATTCAGAATGGAGGGTATTTAACCTGCAGTGGATTATTTTTTTGTTCAGTTCAAAGAAAAGGCTGTTTGTCTCTTCTGTGAAGAGACAGAGGTGGTATTCAAAGAATACAATCAGCAACAACACTGACTCCCATCACAAAGATAAGTATGATAGCTTGCAAGGACAAATGCAAGCAGACAAACTCTAAAAGCTAAAAAGTGGAAGGTGACTTGGGGCAGTAGTGGCACAGCGGTAGAGCAGAAGTCTTCAGACCAGACATCGCCCAGACATTGGCGGTTCGAATCCCACTCCCGCCAGACATCCTCGGAGAGAGAGCTGACAGTGGGAGGTGCCAGCTCACCTCCAGGCCACTGCCGAGGCGCCCTTGAGCGAGGCACCCTTGAGCAACGCGCCGTCCCCCCCACAAGCTGCTCATTTGAGGCGCACCCCAAAGTCGCGACCCTTCACTCTGCCTCCCCATGTACTAACAATTGTACTAACCGCATGCCTACAGGCCCCTAGTGTGTGTTGTGTTTGTTCAGGGGCCTATACACAACTTTGAATGCATGGTTTGATACATATACGCATGTAAAAAAAAAAAGAGTGTAAAGATAATTTCCCCGTAGGGGATCAATAAAGTTGACTTTCTTTCTTCTTCTTTTCTTCTAGTGGCTCAGTGGTAGAGCAGACGTCTTGAAGACCACACATCGCCCAGCCATTGGTGGTTCAATTCCCACCAAGACATCCTACGGAGTGTGAGCTGATGGTGGGAGGTGTCAGATTTTAGCCTCACTCCACTGGCTGCCCATACATTTTAGAATCCATTTTAAAATTATTTTATTTAATTTTAAATCCCTGAATGCTCTTGCCCCACCTTACCTCTCTGAGCTTCTACACCCATATGTACCTGCTTGCTCTCTCAGGTCAGCTGATCAGCTTCTCCTGAATGTGCCTAAAACCAAACGGAAGCTCAGAGGGGACCGTGCCTTTGCTGTTGTGGCGCCTAAATTGTGGAATAATCTGCCTCAGCAAATCAGACAGGCCTCTTCTCTGTCTGTTTTTAAATCTCGTGTGAAGACCTACCTCTTCTCCTTGGCTTTTAACATCTCGATAGACACTAGATTTTATTCTATCTTCTTATTTTATCTTATTTTTTATTGCTCTGATTATATGCTTTTGCTTTCATCCATATTTTATATTTTTAATTTGATTAATTTTACTTATAATATTTGAGCCATTTTGTCTTTTATCTATAATGTTTGTACTTTTTTATTTATTCGCCTTGTACAGCACTTTGGTCGACTGCGGTTGTGGTAAAGTGCTCAACAAATAAAGATTGGATTGGATTGGATTGGAAAGACACAGAAAAAAATAATTCATGTTTTTGTTACTTTTAGATTAGATTACTGCAATTCCCTATCATCAGGCTTTACAAGCTCCTCCATTAGGATTTTAACTAGCTTAGAATGCAGCTGCCCACTTACTTATTCGAACTGGGAGGAGAGAGCACATCTCTCCTGTCCTGGCATCCTTACATTGGCTCCCAATAAAATCTAGAATAAAATTCAAGCTCCACATGATCATGTATACGGCTATTCACTGTGAGACTCTGTCTTACATTGAATATCTTATTGAACTGTATCACCCTCCCAGGGCTCTTCACTCTGAGGATGCAGAATTTTTGGTAACCTGCAAGGTCTTTAAGAGTAGAACTAGAAGCAGACGCTTTAGCTATCTGGCTCCTCTACTCTGGAATGATCTCCCAGCTTTGGTCTGGGAGGATGATACCCTAAGCATATTTAGAGTAGACTCAAAATGTTCCTCTTTGATAAAGCTGAAATGATAAAGATGCTGTTAGATAAGCTGCTTTAGGCCTAGACTGCTGGGGTACTTTCTCTGTTACTTTAGTTAAAAGGAGTTAGGTTTGATTCCAATAATTACCTAGGTGCTTCTGTTATCTCTCTTTCTTTGCTGTTTTTGCTAAAACTCTGTTGACCCTTTACATTCATGCAAGACACTGCCACTGTCTATGTGCTTCTGCTTAACTTCTGCACCACCACTGCTGTTCTGCATAGGCCCGAGCCCCCTCAGTCAGATCATAACTTACAGTTGATACGTACACCGATTCTGAAGAGGGGCAACAATCAGCCACCTCCTCTACACGGTTGACATCAAGCAGTACCCCAGGAATGAGCGAGAAATTGACTCACTGATCCACACCACCAGGATCTACAGCAATGACATAGGGATGTCATATGGAATAGACAAATGTGGCTGATCAGATGATCAGAACTGGAGGGGTTGACCTACCAGGGGGCAGGACAGGAGACATCCAGGACAGCTACAAATATCTTGGACTCCCACAGGCTAATGGCAATCATGAGGATGCCACAAGGAAGTCAACCACAGCCAAATATCCCCAGAGAGTAAGGCAAGCCCTGAGAAGTCAGATGAATGGAAAGAACAAGGTCTGAGCCATCAACATGCACACACTGACAGCCATCAGTGACCAGCTATGATCATAGGCTGGCCAAAGGATGAGACAGAAGCCACAGATATCAAGACTAGAAAGCTCCTGACCTGCATGGAGTGTTTTACCCCAAGTCCAGCAACATGAGGCTGTACACTAAGCGGAAAGAGGGACGCCGAGGTCTAGTGAGCATCAGCGCCATGTCTAGGATAAAACATAAAAACTCCAAGAGTACATCAGGATGAAGGCTCAAAAAGATTAACTGCTGAGTGAGTGCCTCAGACAGCAGAAGCCTGATGAGAGGAGACGTCGATGAGAGGAGACGTCGACAACAGGGAGGAACAAACCTCTACACGGCATGTACCACCATGGCCAATATTAAAAAGACCTACCAATGGCTAGACAAAGCTGGATTGACAGACAGCACAGAGGCACTGATAATGGCAGCACGAGAACAGGCCCGAAGTACAAGAGTAGTAGAGGCCAATATCAACCACAGTAGATCTGACCAAAAGTGCAGGCTATGTTAAGAAGTCCCAGAGACAGTGAAGAATGTGGTAGCAGGGTATAAGATGCAAGCAGGGTCAGAATACATGGAGAAGCACTACAAAATAGTGTACAGAAGGATCTGCAGCCAGTATGGATTAGAAGTACTCAAATCTCAATTGTATATACCAGTAGTCCCCAACCCCCGGGCCACGGATGGCTATCGGTCCTTGGGTCATTTGGTACCAGGCCACACAGAAATAAAAAATAATTTACATAGTGAAGTAGACAGCATGAGTGAGAGTAACCACAGTTGCAAAAATAGTTGCTGTTTCATTCAATTAAAAACTTCCCTAGAACCAAAGGAAGACAAATGCTGACACCAAAGTGTGAACTAGGCAAAAATCTATTCTTTTTGTTGAAGGTTAAAATGGAAGTCTGGTAATTATAACTCTTTTAACCATTTGACAGATATCGACATGACAGATCAAAGGACAGACCACAATCCTATATGCCCCAACTGACTTTGTGGGTTGATAATCAGTCATGTCAGTATTCATCACATGTACAATGAGAGCATACTTTCTGTTTGTTTAGTCAAACACAATCCCAGAGTTCTAGTCTACATATACTAGCGGGAACCTGTGGAAATTCCACGATAAAACAATAATATCAGACTTCATACCAAACATCAAAACAAATGTATTGATATTATAAACCAAGCACAACCAGTGTAGTCAAAAATCAGTGTGGTGACGTAAAAACTTTTTGATGGCAAATCATGGATTGCGCTGAGCGGGCATTGCGAAGCCATAGATGAATGTGAGCAGGCTAACTGGAGAAAGAAAGGAAAAGGCACCTGTCAAAAGAGCAAGTGGAAAAGAAATTTTAGAGAATAGTTCTGTTAGCTGACTACATGAACAGAACTGTATGTAGTTACTTAAAGACCATTTAAGTAACTAAACGGTCTTTAATGCTCCGAAGGAGCATTCTGAATACTACATCAATTGTCCCATTCCAAACGGAAACCATAGCTGGACAGACTGTTCGTTCTAGCCAGTTAGTTTCACTCTGAATTTGTTGAGTTTAATGTGTAATTCCTGCTGTGTAGACACTCTGCTCAAAAACATGAACATTGTTAGAACAGTTATGACACTCTAAAATTATGTTAATTGGGAAGTCCATGTATAGTTATTTCTTCTCCTAAGTTAGCAGATACCTTATGCTACATTGTTGATGTGATTCCTTCTAGGAGAGGCGCCGTGATTGGTTGGGCGCTGTGATTGGTTGGCTGCGCCATTGACGGGTTGTGGGTGGACTTGGTGACAGCGTGAGACTTTTTGAATTGAGCTTATTCAAATATAAAGGTAGGGAGATTGCCTTGTAGTCCAGTAACATGTTCAGAGAACTAAGGACTTTTCTTTATCACAAGCACATATATGCCTGAAGAATATCAACCCTCTTCAGGTTGGTTGAGAGTCTTTGCCCCAAGTGGAGGAGTTTAAGTATCTTGGGGTCTTGTTCACAAGTGAGGGAAGGATGGAACGTGAGATTGACAGACGTATCGGTGCAGCTTCTGCAGTGATACAGTCACTGTATAGGTCTGTCGTGGTGAAGACAGACCTGAGTCATAGAATGAAGCTCTCGATTTACCGGTCAATCTACGTTCCTACTCTCACCTATGGTCATGAGCTTTGGGTCATGACCGAAAGGCAAGATCCCGGATACAAGCGGCTGAAACAAGTTTCCTCCATAGAGTGGCTGGGTGCTCTCTTAGAGATAGGGTGAGGAGCTCAGTCACCAGAGAGGAGCTCGGAACTGCAGTGGCTCGGGCATCTGTTCCAGATGCCTACTGGACGTCTCCCTGGGGAGATCTTCCGGGCATATTCTACCAGGAGGAGACCTCAGGGAAGAGGATACGCTGGAGGGACTACGTCTCTTAGCTGGCCTTCGAATGCCTCGGTATCCACCCCGGAGTAGCTGGAGGAGGTGTCTGGGAAGAGGGAAGTATGGGCATCTCTCCTGAGACTGTGTTGGGTTTCAAGCAAACTGCTGTAATCAAACTGTATGAATCATATTCTTTTGATGACTTTGATATTACATTTGTTTTCATGTTTCTGCAGTAGAACACACCTTCTAAATGTATAAAAGGAGATAGTAAATTCTTATTCTTTGCACTTACTGATGCACTTGCTTGATGCCATGATCAATGTGTAACTGCCTGAAAGCTTTCATAATAAATTTTGGATTGTCTTCCCTTGAACTGGTGTTTTCTCCTTCCTTAATAAACGAACATAATGAATACGCAAAGAGCTCTGCAAGGCTGCACCTCTTCAATTGGTGACCCCGACGTGATCTTCGTGATCGGCGGATGTGATCCGACGTGATCGAGAGCGGGAGGATTTGGAACCCGACTGACGACGTCTAGTGGTATCTGAACTCCAACGATACCAAACCTGAAAAGGTAAGAGGAATTTCCTCTATATGGAGTTTAGAACTACTAGTGTTGTCATCTCCTAAATTTACACATCCAGTACAAAGAAGAGAGTCGGCCTGTGATCGATACTATTGTGATATTTCGGGATTTCATCGACTGTGTTTCAATAGTTAAGAATTTCATCGACTGTGTTTCGATAGTTCTGGATTTCATTGACTGTGTTCCGATAGTTCGGGAGTTCATCGTCTGTGCTTCAATATTTCGGGAGTTCATTAACAACATTGAGTTTATTTTGAAGTGTGAATTGAGTCATTGTTGTGACAGTGGATGGTGAATTTGACAGAGAAAAGGAGTGGTTTGACTTGGACAAAGATGTTGAGAAGTTGGGAGATAGTGGATAGTGGTCATTGATGAAAAAAGGCGAGAGAGTTGAGAAATTGTGTGAAAGAATGTGTGAGGATGGGTTGGATGCCGCCTTTAAGCCAAAAGAAGTCACAGATTAGTCTGATGAATTGTTTGGAAAGTGCGTGCATCAAAAAGATTGCGTAATTAAGGATGGAAAAGCATAGCAAGCGTTGACTGCGGGTAGAAGGCAGGCAGGATTACTGCGGAGATTAGAAGGTGTGCGTTGTGATGCAAGATGTTGTGCTATGGGTTGTTCAGTCAAGATGCAGACAAAGAAAAAAGAGTCTCGACCAGAAAAGTTGTGAATGTGTGTGAAAGTGGAATGAATGAGTCTGCAGCCAAAACTGAACAAATGACTGATGTGAAAGATCGTTTCAATTGTGACGCTGAGAAGGGAAAGCCTCCATCTACCATAAATTATCATCCAATTTATCCTGATCTCCCGGAAATCGGATTCATGAAATATCCTCCTCCTTATCTTCTTCTTTTCCTTTCGGCTTTTCCCTTCAGGGGTCGCCACAGCGAATCAATTTCCTCCATCTAGCCCTGTCCTTTGAATCCTCTTCTCTCACACCAACTACCTTCATGTCTTCCCTCATTACATCCATAAACCTCCTCTTTGGTCTTCCTCTAGGCCTCCTGCCTGGCAGTTCAAAACTCAGCATCCTTCTACCAATATATTCACTATCTCTCCTCTGGACATGTCCAAACCATCTCAGTCTGGCCTCTCTGACTTTATCTCCAAGACCTCTAACATGTGCTGTCCCTCTGATGTACTCATTCCTGATCCTATCCTTCCTGGTCACTCCCAGAGAGAACCTCAGCATCTTCATCTCTGCTACCTCTAGCTCTGTCTCCTGTCTTTTCTTCAGTGACACTGTCTCTAGACCAAACAACATCGCTGGTCTCACCACAGTTTTGTACACCCTTCCCTTCATTTTAGCTGAAACTCTTCTATCACACATCACACCTGACACTTTCCTCCACCCGTTCCATCCTGCCTGGACACGCTTCTTCACCTCTTTTCCACACTCTCCATTGCTCTGGACTGTTGAGCCTAAGTACTTAAAATCCTCCACCTTCTTGATCTCTTCTCCCTCTAACCTCACTATTCCACTTGGCTCCCTCTCATTCACACACATGTACTCTGTCTTACTGCGGCTAACCTTCATTCCTCTCCTTTCCAGGACAAACCTCCACCTCTCTAGCTTCTCCTCCACCTGTACCCTGCTCTCACTACAGATCACAATGTCATCTGCAAACATCATAGTCCATGGAGATTCCTGTCTAACCTCGTCTGTCAGCCTGTCCATCACCATGGCAAACAAGAAGGGGCTCAGAGCTGATCCCTGATGCAGTCCCACCTCCACCTTGAACTCCTCTGTCACACCTACAGCACACCTCACCACTGTCTTACAGTCTTCATACATGTCCTGCACCATTCTAACATACTTCTCTGCCACTCCAGACTTCCTCATACAATACCACAGTTCCTCTCTGGGCACCCTGTCATAAGCTTTCTCCAGATCTACAAAAACACAATGCAGCTCCCTCTGGCCTTCTCTGTACTTCTCTATCAACATCCTCAAAGCAAATACTGCATCTGTAGTACTCTTTTTTGGCATGAAACCATACTGCTGCTCACAAATGTTCACTTCTGCCCTTAGTCTAGCTTCCACTACTCTCTCCCATAACTTCATTGTATGGCTCATCAGCTTTATTCCTCTGTAGTTGCCACAACTCTGCACATCTCCCTTGTTCTTAAAAATGGGCACCAGCACACTTCTCCTCCATTCCTCAGGCATCTTCTCACTATCTAAGATCCTGTTGAACAACCCAGTCAGAAACTCTACCGCCACCTCTCCTAGACACTTCCATACCTCTACAGGTATATCATCAGGACCGACTGCCTTTCCACTCTTCATCCTCTTCAATGCCCTCCTCACTTCATCCTGACTAATCTTTGCTACATCCTGGTCCACAACAGTCACCTGTTCTAGTCTTTGTTCCCTCTCATTTTCCACGTTCATCAACTCTTCAAAGTACTCTTTCCATCTTCCCATCACACTACTGGCACCTGTCAATAGACGTCCATCCCTATCCTTAATCACCCTAACCTGCTGCACGTCCTTCCCATCTCTATCTCTCTGTCTTGCCAACCGGTATAGATCAGTCTCTCCCTCCTTACTGTCCAACCTAGCATACAAGTCATCATAAGCTTCTTGTTTGGCCTTTGCTACCTCTACCTTCACCTTACGCTGCATCTCCCTGTACTCCTGTCTACTCTCCTCAGTCCTCTCAGTGTCCCACTTCCTCTTGGCTAACCTCTTTCTCTGTATACACTCCTGTACCTCCTCATTCCACCACCAAGTCTCTTTATCTACTTTCCTTCCAGATGACACACCAAGTACTCTCCTACCTGTCTCCCTGATCACATTAGCTGTAGTTGTCCAGTCATCTGGAAGCACCTCCTGACCACCCAGAGCCTGTCTTAACTCCTTCCTAAAAGTCATGCAACACTCTTCCTTTTTCAGCTTCCACCATTTTGTCTTCTGCTCTGCCTTTGCCCTCTTCATCTTCCTCACCACCAGAGTCATCCTACACACCACCATCCTATGCTGTTTGGCTACACTCTCACCTACCACTACTTTGCAGTCACTGATCTCTTTCAGGTTACACCGTCTACACAAGATGTAGTCTACCTGTGTGCTCCTACCGCCACTCTTATAGGTCACTCTATGTTCCTGCCTCTTCTGGAAGAAAGTATTCACTACAGCCATTTCCATCCTTTTTGCAAAGTCAACTACCATCTGTCCTTCTGCGTTCCTCTCCTGGATACCAAACCTGCCCATCACCTCCTCATCACCTCTGTTTCCTGCACCAACATGTCCATTGAAGTCTGCTCCAATGACAACTCTCTCACTTCTAGGCATGCTCTGCATCACTTCATCAAGGTCCGACCAGAGTTTCTCCTTCTCCTCCAGCTCACATCCTACCTGTGGAGCATACCCGCTAACAACATTGAACATCACACCTTCGATTTCTAGCTTCAGACTCATCACTCTATCTGACACTCTTTTTACCTCCAGGACATTCCTAACAAACTCCTCCTTCAAGATAACTCCTACTCCATTTCTCTTCCCATCTACACCATGATAGAACAACTTGAACCCTGCTCCTAAACTTCTAGCCTTGCTACCTTTCCACCTGGTCTCCTGGACACACAGTATGTCTACCTTCCTCCTCTGCATCATGTCAACCAACTCTCTACCTTTTCCTGTCATAGTTCCAACATTCAACGTCCCTACTCTTAGTCCTATACTCTTGGTGTTCCTCTTCTCTTTCTTCGTGCGAACGCACTTTCCTCCTCTCCTTCTTCGACCAACAGTAATCCAATTTCCACCGGCGCCCTGTAGGTCAACAGCGCCGATGGCGGTCGTTGTTAACCCGGGCCTCGACCGATCCGGTATGGAAGTCATAGGTTTGATTCGCATCTTTGATTTGGCAAAAGTTTTACGCCGGATGCCCTTCCTGACGCAACCCTCTGTATTTATCCGGGCTTGGGACCGGCACAATAAGACACTTGCTTGTGTCCTCTTGCGGCTACATTCTCCTCCTTATATGTGATGTCAATGTTTCCTTTTTCTCCTGGTGTTTATCCAGTATTATTTGTTATGTAATGCCTGAGCAGTGGATATATGCAATTTCCTCCGGGATTAATAAAGTATCTATCTATCTATCTATCTATCTATCTATCTATCTATCTATCTATCTATCTATCTATCTTATAGTCCAAATAATCAATTTTTTGACAATAACAGCGTTTACCATGACCCGGCGCAAATCATGTCATCGCACTAAATACCAATATTAGAGATTACTCATGGGGTGGTAGATGCTAAATGGGCAGAAGGTAGTGTTCCAGATGGTTCAGTATCAGTCACAGTGAGACCCAAAATTGAGGAAGCTAGTGACTCGATGATGGCAGGAGAGAGAGCTATTGTAGAGCGCCTAGCGGGACCATACAAGGTGATAAGACACCAGCAGAGGGAGTTCGTTGATCAGTTTAGAGCCAGCCGTGGGAAGGAAAGGGTTACAAAGCAGGAAACTAACAGAGCAGCAACATGGCTTGACACCACAATTTATAACAGGTCTGATGTTTCTGCCAATGCTCAAAGTAGAATGCTCAGTACTATTGATAACGTAACGGAAACACATGCGCCTCAGACTTCGACAGCACACCGTCACTCACATGCAGAGCACACACACTCAAGTCACACACACATGGCTTCAGCAGGAGAGGGAAGGCATAGACACCGTGCAGAGGCTAATCGTTCTCCTATTGCAGATGATTTTGATGACGCAGATCAAGAGGATGAAGCAACACAGCCACCCATCAGTCAGAGCTTGCGTATTGCAGCTAGAACTGTAGGACAGGACCTCCTAGCAGAGGAATTGAGAGTGAAAATGAAGCAACGCAGAAAATCAATAGCGCCTATGGAAGGACAATATCCCTTGATTTCGAAATTGGATGGTGCAGGACGACACAAAAGCAACTATCAACCTTTTTCTCTTACAGAATTAACTCTTATGGGTGACAGACTTCCTCAATTAGAAGCAGGCGGAGTTCAGTGGTTGTCGGCATTGAGTAGCTAACAGCAGGACACATCCTCGCAATTACCGATATTCAAGCTTTACTGTCACGCTGGACTTCAGCCATGCAATATGATGCAATGTGTTCCAGGTTGGGGTGATCAAACCTCCCTCCCAGCAGTCCAATGGCTCAAGAACAATACACAACATTGACTGGAGTTTTGAAACAAATGTTTCGTACCCCGGCATGTGTTTTTGTAGATTTGATCTTTACTCCAAAAGACGGTGAAAAGTTTTTAACTCAAGTCATAGATCTGTATGTAAATAAAACAGGTGAAATGTCAACTGCATCACCCCTGCATTCACAAATGTTCAGAGCTGCAGTCCTGAAAGGACTACCAAAACCAGTTGTATCTGCAATGGAAAATAATCCTGATATGCCAGGTGCAACTCATGATAGATGGTGCTCGCATGTTCAACACCACTTAAGATGACACACCCAATCACTCAACTCAGAACAGGTCAAGATCAAAACATTGGAACACCAACTGTTAGGATTACAGGTTCAGGAAGCTAAAGCTAACATGGCTAAAGCTAAACCTACTGTTCAAGCAGTTCAAACAGAGACTGAAATACCAAAGCCAGATCATTGGTCTGATTCAATGTCAGGTGCAGGTACGATGGTTATGTGGCAAGACCGAGCTGGACATATGCCTATGGGTCGGGGCCGTGGTCAGTCTAGTACTGGATTCAACTATTGGAACTCTGGCTCCCATGCAATCTCCTGTGTGGACTAAACGTTGTGACTCTTTTGATCAGCCTCAGTCTCCTAAAGCTGAAATTTACTGGGCAGAGATTGATCCGGACAACAGATGATGGACAGAGGCATTTCAGTTGTTCCAGTCATGGATTCCTTGGTTCAGGCATTTGGGTTCTTATGACGTGCCTGTCAACCCATCCCACTGTACATTGTACTATGACAGAAATGATGACCTGTGCTATTGCACTAGCTTTGATGACATTCTTGATTAGCAATGGGAACTGTTGGTCCTCCAGGAGTGGCTTTCTCAGTAAACCTTACAGAGTTCCAGATGAGGTGGTACATGATGTCTCATGATTTTCAGAAACAGTTTTGTCCGCTGCACCTCATGTAACCATGATGGTGTCAGCCACCCATACAGCAAAAGACTTAGGACCATTTCTGAGAGCTTGTAGTGAAGCATCGGATTGGATGCAAACACGGATCTCTGGCTTAAAATTCTCACTGTCTCTCCAATCTTACTGCATTAGCTCACCACAGATTCTGGTGACCTCCATCTTGCAACATTGTTTTCTCAATCAACATCATAGGAGAGAAACAATGGATTCTGAATTGGCTGCATTGATGTTGAATTTGCTCCCTCCCACACTTTGGTCACAAGGACCCGTGGATGTGGGCCTGTGTGACATTGAGCCTGCATCTTTCAAATTTCATGATGACCCTATATACTTACCACAGTATAAAACTGATCCAGAAGGTGCTCAAGGCATCTCTGAAACAATTCAAGGCTTGCTGGATGCTGGAGTTTTGACCACAATTTCTTCATCTCCTTGGAACACACAAGATCTATCAATCGCAGCAGATCTCGCAATCCCAGACTATTCAAAACCTTTCTATCTGGATGTTTCTGCTAAAGTTCGCATTGTTGCTGTTATCCTTTATCAGAAAAAGGGGGATGACACAAGGGCAATTAATTTGTATGGTTCAACCCCCATTGACCAATATGAAAAACGCCACCCAACGTGTTCAATCTTTACATCTGCATTAGCCAGACTGATTGAAAAAAACATCTCATGTTGTTCTACACCATTCCATTCCATATGATGCTCACACAGCACGGTTCAGTACGTGACAAGCAAGGCTTTTGCAATGACTGCTGGCAGACAGAGAATAATTAAGCATCCAGATAACATGCTGGATGGAGAACCACGTGATTGTGAACAAAAGACACGTCCTGAAGTAACTGTAAGGACAGGACTACACACCATGGAACTCACAGCACCAGATCTTGTGCTGTTCACAGATGGATGCTGCTTTAAAGGAGAAAATGGTCTGATCTCTGACACAGCAAGGTCAGTACTTCGTCAGAATAGCAGACACCATGACAGGACACCAATTAGCATAATGAGCAGAAATTTTGGCAGTAACATCAGCACTTCAATTGGCAGAGAAACCAAAGAGTAAACATGTGCACTGATTTGGCCTATGCATGCACAGTAATACATGTGTCATTAACAGAATGGATGAGGAATTTTTTTTTGACATCGACAGGACAACCGATCAAACATCTTGACGACATACACAGATTGTATGAGGCCTTACTTTTATCAATAGAGGTAGCAGTGATCAAATGTAAGTGACATGCAAAGATTTACAGTCACGTAGCGCAGGGTAACGATGAGGCTGATAAAGCGGCTAAAACAGTTGCAGGCTACATGATCATTCAGATGATGCAGACACTCTAGCGCCACATATAACTTGGGAAACTATTGGGGAATGGCAACTACAGACTTCTGAAGAATTGACAATGTGGAAGAGTAAGGGGGCAGAAAAGAAAAACGGAATATGGCAAAAAGATAGAAGGCCGGTACCTCCTCAGCTGTGCCTGCGAATGCTGCAACTAGAGGCTCATGGACCTAGTCATGTGGGCCCTAGAGATACTCTAGCCAGACTAAGACATTGGTGGCACCCATACATGACAGACGTGTGCCATCAATTATTGACAGAGTGTGAAGTGTGCCAAAAGCACAATTCTCGTCCTACAAAACCACCTGGTGGACATCAAGGTTTAGGAATGACTGGACCTGGACAAGAGATAGTGATGGAATATACTGACATGATCACTCCAGTACAAGAATATCAATATCTCCTTGTCATTGTTGATGAATTTTCAGGATGGCCAGAAGCATATCCGTGCAAGAAAGAGACAGCACAGACAGTAATCAAACATTTGGTACCATTACATTCCAACTCATGGGTTCCCAAGATTGATTCGGTCAGACAATGGTACTCATTTTAAAAACCGTCACATGCAACAGGTGGAAGCCACGTTGGGGTTAAAACATAAATTTGGATCAGTTTACCATCCTCAACTGCAAGGCATAGTGGAGAGAATGAACAGAACCATGAAAGAAAAATTGGCTAAGGTCACGGCTTCCACTAAATTGAATTGGTTGGCAGCTCTCCCGATAACTCTTATGTCGGTAAGAATGTCACTAACTCCCACACAGGGCTGTCTCCTTTTGAGTTACAGACACAGCAATCGTTTCCAGGACCAGGTGGACCACTGGCATCCGATGTGCATGGAAAGGGTAAGAGTGACGTCTTAACATCAGTTCACCTGTTGTTTTCAAGGTTCACAGAACCGCCCCAGCAGGAGGAGAGGAGAACATCCACTTGCTACCAGGGCCATCCAAGGAGTGACCCACGTTTGGCTGAAGGCCCTTAAGCAGAAGTGGACGGAGCCCTGGTGGACAGACCCATTCCAGGTGACGGAGAGAACCAACATCGCAGTCCGGCTGGCAGGGAAGGGCAACGTTTGGCATCATCTCAGCCACACGGCACCTGCCAAGATAACCAAAGGAGACGTCGCGCCACCAGCCAACAGAAGTAAGGAAAAGGACGGACCACCCTGAGCTGCAAAGGGGGAGAAAGGGTCCAATTTTCTCCCTCCAACAAGTGGCGTACCAAGCCACCACCAAAGGGGAGAAATGATCCAGTGTTCTCCCTCCAACAAGTGGCGTGCCAAGCCACCACCAAGGGGGAGAAAACATATTCAATATCTTGTGTCCTCCCTCCTACAAGTGACGTGCCAAGTCACCACCAAGGGGGAGAAAGGGTAACCGAGACTCAGTGTTCTCCCTCCTACACGTGGTGTGCCAAACCACCTCTGCAAGCAACAGACTGACAACCCAAAGCAAAAGGTGCAAGACCTCCCTCTGACGGCACCATGAAGCTGTGTCTACCGATACTGCTGGCTGCTGCAATAGCTACTGTCAATGGTAACAAGTGTCCACCTCCAGTGAGAACAGTCACTATTGTCGGAGGGTATTATGGTGCTTCAATGCACTCCACCGTGGTAAAGACTGGAGAATGTTTGTATCTCCCAGGAAATTATGAAGTAACTTTTGAATTTGATGCTTGTCAATTCTTTCATTGCAGTTGGGCTCAAAATTGCCTTAACTACCTTTCTTCTGTGACCTGGTCTTACTACACAATGGTTGCATATTCTCGTTATGATTGGCATGCATCGTGTAGTTCACACTCCCATCCCACCAAGTGCGGCCTACTTGCATCAACACTTAGATTAATCGATGTGGGTCCCCTGGGAATAGGTAGTGGAAAATTGAGTCTCACCGTAGACTTCCGTAGCCTTAATCTTTTGACTCTTGCTGCCAAAAAAGATAAATTCAAGGGACAAGGGAACATTAAACCTGCTCCAAACTGTATAGATTTCTTGCTGTCACCATATGTGTCCAGTGCAGATTTTGTACCACTTAGAATCTGCCAGACAGTCGCTGCAGATGACTTCCACTCGACTAGGTCAACTGATTCTTAGACAATGAGAAGGTATAAAAGCTCAATATACGAATAAGTACACAGTAGCAGACGCCATGGGTGTGGCATCAGGAATAACATTAATTAACCGTAACTCCTGGATGGAAAGAGCTGCAGCAGCTAAAGCTGCTTACCCAGATTCAGATTGCTTAGTCTGCATGATAGCTCGACCAATTATGTTACTAGTGACACCTCCCATTGATTCTCCAGCTAATTCTTCCAGTAATGTCTCAAAATGTTCCAAAGGGTGTATGTGCTTCCTGGGACTCAATCCATCCGTTATCTCCTCCTAATGTACCAATTCCTGTTTTTTTATGGCCTTAAATGCTACCTGCTTCCACAAGAATTCATCCTCATTGGACGACTCTAAATTTGTTGGCATAATTTCTAGAGCCTTTTAATGTAGCCAAAAGAGGACACAAGCCAGTGTCTTATTGTGCCGGTCCCAAGCCCGGATAAATACAGAGGGTTGCGTCAGGGAGGGCATCCGGCGTAAAACCTTTGCCAAATCAAACATGCGAATCAAACCTATGAAAGAAGAAAGAAAGAAAGAAAGAACGAAGAAAGAAAGAAAGTCAACTTTATTGATCCCCTACGGGGAAATTATCTTTACACTCTTTTTTACATGTGTATATGTATCAAACCATGCATACAAAGTTGTGTACAGGCCCCTGAACAATCACAACACACACTAGGGGCCTGTAGGCATGCGGTTAGTACAATTGTTAGTACATGGGGAGGCAGAGTGAAGGGTCGCGACTTCGGGGTGCACCCCAAATGAGCAGCTTGTGGGGGGGGGGGTGGCGCCTTGCTCAAGGGCGTCTCGGCAGTGGCCTGGAGGTGAGCTGGCACCTCCCACTGTCAGCTCACGCTCTGAGGATGTCTGGCGGGAGTGGGCTTCGAACCTCCGATGTCTGGGTGATGTCTGGTCTGAAGACTTCTGCCCTACTGCTGAGCCACTGCCGCCCCACTTCCATAACGGTCTCGAGGCCCGGGTTAACAACGACTGCCATTGGCGCTGTTGGTCTACAGGGCGCCGGTGGAAATTGAACTACTGTTGGTCGAAGAAGGAGAGGAGGAAAGTGCTTTCGCACTAAGAAAGAGAAGAGGAGCGCTAAGAATATAGGACTAAGAGTAGGGACGTTGAATGTTGGAACTATGACAGGAATAGGTAGAGAGTTGGTTGACATGATGCAGAGGAGGAAGGTAGACATACTGTGTGCCCAGGAGACCAGTTGGAAAGGTAGAAAGGCTAGAAGTTGTTCTATCTTGGTGTGGATGGGAAGAGAAATGGAGTAGGAGTTATCTTGAAGGGGGAGTTTGTTAGGAATGTCTTGGAGGTAAAAAGAGTCTCAGATTGAGTGATGAGTCTGAAGCTAGAAATAGAAGGTGTGAAGTTCAATGTTGTTAGTGGGTATGCTCCACAGGTAGGATGTGAGCTGGAGGAGAAGGAGAAATTCTGGTTGGACTTTGATGAAGTGATGCAGAGCATGCCTAGAAGTGAGAGGGTTGTCATTGGTGCAGACTTCAATGGACATGTTGGTGCAGGAAACAGAGGTGATGAGGAGGTGATGTATCAGGTTTGGTATCCAGAAGAGGAACACAGAAGGACAGATGGTGACTTGACTTTGCAAAAAGGATGGAAATGGCTATAGTGAATACTTTCTTCCAGAAGAGGCAGGAACCTAGGGTGACCTATAAGAGTGGAGGTAGGAGCACACAGGTAGACTACATCTTTTGTAGACGGTGTGATCTGAAGAAGATCAGTGACTGTAAAGTAGTGGTAGGTGAGTGTAGCCAAACAGCATAGAATGGTGGTGTGTAGGATGACTCTGGTGGTGAGGAAGATGAAGAGGGCAAAGGCAGAGCAGAAGACAAAATGGTGGAAGCTAAAAAAGGAAGAGTGTTGGGAAGGAGTTAAGACAGGCTCTAGGTGGCAAGGAGGCGTGTCTGGATGACTGGAAAACTACAGCTAATGTGATCAGGAAGACAGGTAGGAAAGTACTTTGTGTGTCATCTGGAAGGAAAGTAAATAAGGAGACTTGGTGGTGGAATGAGGAGGTACAGGAGTGTATACAGAGAAAGAGGTTAGCTAAGAGGAAGTGGGACACTGAGAGGACTGAGGAGAGTAGACAGGAGTACAGGGAGATGCAGCATAAGGTGAAGGTAGAGGTAGCAAAGGCCAAACAAGAAGCTTATGATGACTTGCATGCTAGGTTGGACAGTAAGGAGGGAGAGACTGATCTGTACTGGTTGGCAAGACAGAGAGAGAGATGTTTAGGACGTGCAGGTTAGGGTGATTAAGGATAGGGATGGAAGTCTATTGACAGGTGCCAGTAGTGTGATGGGAAGATGGAAAGAGTACTTTGAAGAGTTGATCAACGTGGAAAATGAGAGAGAACAAAGGCTAGAAGAGGTGACTGTTGTGGACCAGGATGTAGCAAAGATTAGTCAGGATAAAGTGAGGAGGGCACTGAAGAGGATGAAGAGTGGAAAGGCAGTCGGTCCTGATGATATACCTGTAGAGGTTTGGAAGTGTCTTGGAGAGGTGGCAGTAGAGTTTCTGACTGGGTTGTTCAACAGGATCTTAGATAGCGAGAAGATGCCTGAGGAGTGGAGGAGAAGTGTGCTGGTGCCCATTTTTAAGAACAAGGAAGATGTGCAGAGTTGTGGCAACTACAGAGGAATAAAGCTGATGAGCCATACAATGAAGTTATGGGAAAGAGTAGTGGAAGCTAGACTAAGGGCAGAAGTGAACATTTGTGAGCAGCAGTATGATTTCATGCCAAAACAGAGTACTACAGATGCAGTATTTGCTTTGAGGATGTTGATAGAGAAGTACAGAGAAGGCCAAACAGAGCTGCATTGTGTTTTTGTAGATCTGGAGAAAGCTTATGACAGGATGCCCAGAGAGGAACTGTGGTATTGTATGAAGAAGTCTGGAGTGGCAGAGAAGTATGTTAAAGCGGTGCAGGACATGTATGAGTACTGTAAGACGGTGGTGAGGTGTGCTGTAGGTGTGACAGAGGAGTTCAAAGTGGAAGTGGGACTGCATCAGGAATCAGCTCTGAGCCCCTTGTTGGAGACAGGAGACAGCTGGAGGTAGCAGAGATGAAGATGCTGAGGTTCTCTCTGGGAGTGACCAGGAAGGATAGGATCAGGAATGAGTACATCAGAGGGACAGCACGTTACAGGTTTTGGAGATAAAGTCAGAGAGGCCAGACTGAGATGGTTTGGACATGTCCAGAGGACAGATAGTGAATATATTGGTAGAAGGATGCTGAGTTTTGAACTGCCAGGCAGGAGGCCTAGAGGAAGACCAAATAGGAGGTTTTTGGATGTAATGAGGGAGGACATGAAGATAGTTGGTGTGAGAGAAGAGGATGCAAAGGACAGGGCTAGAGGCAATTGATTAGCTGTGAAGACCACTGAAGGGAAAAGCCGAAAGGAAAAGAATAATAATTTCTAGAGCCTTTTGCAGGTCCACAATTCCATGACCACGTCTTATGTGTCTGAAGCACTAACTGAAGTGCAATTTCCTCCGGGATTATTAAAGTATCTACAGGTAGTCGTCGACTTACGACCTATGCAACTTACGACCGACTGACTTTACGACCACAATGTCCAGGTAACGCGGGCATTCCCTCCAGCCACAGTACTCACGCTCTGAGGCTCCCGCGCTCTCTTCAGTCCCCACGGCGCACACACGCTGTTCAGTCACACTGAGATCAATAGCCCAGCCCACTACTGATGGGCTGGGCTGCTTAGGAGGCTGTGACGGAGAAATGTATGAATGGCGTATGGAAAAACTGTCAAGCGTTACGTGAACTCTTCTGCTGGATTTGAAAGTGACAAAGAACTTGATCAGATTCGAGAGAAAATAGTGAAACTGGCAAAAAACCTCTCCTTGGAGAACTCACGAATGATCGCGCTGTATGAAGAACTGATCGCGCTGGAAGAAGAAAGAGTGGAAGAAGAAGAGAGAAGAGAAGCAGAGAAAGAAGAGGAGGAAACAGAAAAAATGTTCACCACCAAAGGCTTGTCAGAAGGCTTTTCCCTGTTAAATAAACTCCGTGCACACTTTGAAGAAATGGACATAGAACATAGAAACATTTGCAAGGATTAAACGGATGGCAAACGACGCTTTCCGTCCATATCATGAAATTTATGAGGAGAAAAAGAAACGAACAATTCAGACAAAGCTCACAATGATTATGAAAAGATCGTCTCCCGCTCCCACCAACCCACACGCTGCCCCAGCTGACGATCCGGACGACCCACAGCCAAGAACCAGCGCTGCTCGATTTAATTTTTACTTAAGAGTCGATTTACGACCAAGTCGAGTTACGACCGATCTGTCGGTCCCAATCGCGGTCGTAAGTCGGCGACTACCTGTATCTCTATCTATCTATCTATCTATCTATCTATCTATCTATCACCTCCCTGGGGAGACCTAGCACACACTGGAGAGATTATGTCTCTCATCTATCTATCTATCTATCTATCTATCTAAAGGAAGAGCAGATGTCTGGTGGTACTGTGGCGATACAGTACTATTCAATACATTGCCAATACATTGGACAGGAACATGTGCACTGGTCTCTGCCATTTATCAAACCATGGTAAGACCGCTAACTCAACATTCCGATCTTTTGTCGGTAACTTCAGCAGCTGTTTTGTCACGAAGGCGACAGTCACTAGCAGACACTTCCCATCCCTTCTTTAACTCATCTTTTTACATTGATGCTATTGGAATTCCAAGAGGTGTCCCAGATGAATACAAAGTTGCAGATCAAATATCATCAGATTTTGAGAACTTGCCACTAATTTCAGCGATTTTTCCAATAACTCCCAATAAAAATGTGGATCGGATCAATTACACTATAATCAACAACGCTTAGCCAATTATACAAGAGATGGATTCCAGGCAGTGCATGAACAATTAGCCACTACATGTCTCATGACCTTACAGATCAACACAGTCGTAGACATGCTACTTGCTGAGAAAGGAGGAATTTGTTTCATGTTTGGCGACCAATGTTGTACAGTGATTCCAAACAACACAGCTCCGGATGGATCACTTACTGTTACTCTTAAAAATTGCAATCTCTCTCTATTGAGATGAAATCTCATCCAGGTGTGGACACTTCTATGTGGGATGGGGCATTGAGTGTTTTTGGGAAATACAAAACTTGGGTTACTTCAGTTTTGCTTTCTATCGCTGTATTTGCTGCAATTGTAACCATGTGTGGATGCTGTTGTATACCTCATATCCGATCCTTATGCCAACGCTTGATTACCACTGCTATTGAGAAAAAGGACCTGCACACACCACTTCCATAGTCTATGGTGGTTATTCTTTCTTATTCGGAATCCGTATCTTAATTACCACTGCCACTGTAGGCTGTTTAACTGCTTTACCTTTGTCGACTTCTTACGAGACCAAAAGGGGGACTGTTGGGTTTCAAGCAAACTGCAATAATTGAACTGTATAAATCAGATTCTTTTGATGACTTTGATGTACTAATAAAGTGAAATTCCACTTATATTCCACTTGAGTAGGTTTAGGCAAACAACATTTGAATCAAGCACTTGAGCACAAAAAGGAGTTAGGGTCGCCATGACCAACTTCCGCAGAGGAGATGGGAGGAATAGAGGAGGTATACCAACCGGTATGGGAAGAGTAAAGACGAAAAGTATCTTTGGTCAAGAAGTATGAAAATTGGTGAAAAACGTCTGTTTTTGATGTGCCTTCTGTAGTGAAACACCTCCTTCTAAATGTATAAAAGAAGAGAGTAAATTCCTATTCTTTGCACTTACTGATGCACTTGATTGATGCCGTGATCACCGTGTAACTGCCTGAAAGCGTTCATAATACATTTTGGATTGTTTTCCCTTGAACTGGTATTTTATCCTTCCTCGATCAATGAACACAATGAACACGCAAAAAGCTCTGCAAGGCTGCACCTCTTCAATGTTACCCCCGCGACCCTGTCCTGGATAAGCAGTTGAAAACAGATGGATGGATGTGTTGCGAAGAGCAGGCTCAGAGGTGGAGCTGACAGTAGGAAGATCAGGAAGCAGGAGGAGTTTTGGGGCAGCCAAATTGATAAATTGGACTGAGAACAGGTGTGGGCCCTTTTTTTCCACTTTCTTGCAGCAGATCCCTGCAATCCTCTGGCAGCAATTGTTTGTCTGCGTGACAGTGTGAGTCCCTTTGTTAATATACATTCATTCATTCATTCATTCATCTTCAAACCCGCTTAATCCGCTAACGCAGGTCGCGGGGTGTTAATATACATGCTCAAGTGATTTAAATAGCTGGTATCTTATGTTAAATTAATGAAAGACATATGCCTTGTGTTGTTTGCTCGGTTAATGGATATTGATATTTGTATTACACATCATTTCATCTATGCTTATACATAGTTTCTGTTCTATTTAGACAAACCAGCATTGATTGTTGTCAGCCTCAATTCCTTGATGCATCTGCACTAAAGAAAGGTAATCACACTAAAAAATGATTATTTGAGTGTTTCACTGTGTCTGACCGCATTGCCATAGTATTTGTCGAAGTCCTGAAAATCAGCATACCTTCAACACCACCCAAGAGTATAAGTATTTTATTGGATGGATGGATGGATGGACAGACAGATAGTCTGTCTAGCAGAGCACAGATGGTTATTCCAACAGAGCACAACAATGACTAATTCTAATTCTTATTTTCAAATTCCAGACACTTTATTCATGTGGAGGGGTTAGAGTTAGGGTCCCACTATTTCTTGTGAAGGAATATCATGTTCATAATGTGAAATAATATGCCATATGTTACGGCCGTAGCTTATCTGTTTGTATTGTGTGTCCCTCTGCGGCCCTGCCTCTGAGCTGCTGGCCCTGCCCTGCTCTGCTCCCAGATGCTCCGCCCTCCGTCAGTGCCAGGTGTGGTGGCTCTGGGACTCCTGACTGCACCTCGTCACCAGACCATCTCCTGATTGGTGTGCTGTCTTCCTGCCTGGCCCAAGCCCTGCCACGTCACCTGGCAGGGACACTTTAAAAAGCTCTGCAAGCCAGCTAGTCAGGGCGCCTGTCTGACTGTGGCAGCACGCCTTTGCCTCTGACGAATTGCGAACTTGTGACCTTGTGTATATGTTGAATTTGTATCCGACCCTTGGGTTAAAAGCTTGTTTAATTTGAGTATCTTTGTTAGTGAAGTTTTGATCTTGGAAATGCACCCATTGGCTGAGAACCTTAGTTAAACCTTAGTTGTACTTGTTTGCGAGAATTTTGAATAAATGTTTTATGTTCCCCCTTTTTGAAATCCGTTATTATGTTATCTATCCAGTCCTCTAGCTGGGTCGTAACATAAGTGGGGGCTCGTCCGGGAATCGAACACAGAACCTCTCGCACTAGTTGGTTTATTGACCTCGCAACTAGTTGGGTAATTGACCTCTTGCACTTGTTGGGTAATTGACCTTCTCCTCCAGAGAGAGTCCCGAAAATACCGAGAAACTGTCCGAGCCTGCACAGCCACCTGTGACTCCCCGCAGCTGCGCACTAATAGTGGCGGAGTCACCCGACCAGTCCGATGATGTAGCTGTGCGCGCCTTCTCCCATCAAAGCCCCCGTCTGTCCAACTCGGAAATGTTAATGGTATTGGTGGATCACTTATCCCACCTGTCACCTGAGCAACAGGTTGACATAACGGAGTTAACAAAACGATACTCTTGTCTGTTTAGTGACGTTCCATCCCGGACTACTGTCACACTGCATGACATTGATGTGGGTAATGCTCGGCCGATCAAACAACACCCTTACCGTGTAAAGGCTGAGTATTTATTAGAAAATGGTTTAGCCGTCCACAGCTCCAGTCCCTGGAGTTCTCCGTGTCTTCTGGACCCTAAGCCCGACGGTTCACATCGTTTCATTACGGACTACCGAAAAGTCAACGCCCTTACTGTAACTGACTCCTATCCATTACCGAGGATGGAAGATTGTGTGGATAATGTGGGTTCAGCAAAGTTCGTGAGCAAGTTAGATTTGCTCAAAGGTTACTGGCAGGTGCCGCTAACCGAGCGTGCATCTTTGATTTCCGCTTTTGTAACCCCTGACTATTTCTTGGAATACACCGTCATGGCCTTCGGTATGTGTAACGCACCGGCCACCTTTCAGCGTCTCATTAACTCCGTGCTGGCCGGTTTATCACACTGTAGTGCTTATTTGGACGATCTTATTGTGTACACCTCCACGTGGGAGGAGCACATCCAGATCTTGGAACAGGTGTTCGCACGTCTCGCCAACGCATCCCTCACCATAAATTTGGCCAAATGTGAATTCGGTAAGGCCACTGTCACCTACTTGGGGAGACAGGTAGGCCAGGGACAGGTGCGACCTGTAGAGGCTAAGATTTGTGCAATCTCTGAGTTTATTGTACCATCCACCAGGAGAGCCCTGCGCCGCTTTCTGGGCATGGCTGGTTACTACCGCAGCTTCTGTAGAAATTTTTCCACCGTGGTGCGACCACTAACCAACCTCCTTAGCCCAAAAGTTGAATTTGTGTGGTCCCCAGAGTGTCAGACTGCTTTTGAAAGTATAAAATCACTTCTGTGTCACTCTCCCGTGCTCGCTGCACCTGACCTCTCTCGACCCTTTAAACTAGAGGTTGATGCCAGTGGGGTGGGAGCTAGCGCTGTTCTGCTGCAGGAGGATGGGGATTGAGTAGATCACCCAATCTCATTCTTTTCACGAAAATTCAACAAGTACCAGGTCAACTACTCCACCATTGAGCAAGAAACCTTAGCTTTGTTGTTGGCACTCCAGCACTTCGAAGTTTACCTCGGGTCCAGTTCTTGGCTGATGCTCTGTCCAGACAGTAAGTATGGTGTTTGTATTTTTGGAGATTTGAACAATTTTTGTAGTAAGTATGCTTTTAGTTTAGATGGGTAATTTGATATGTAACCCAGTGGGGTTCCATTTTTTAGGGGGGGGAGTGTTACGGCCGTAGCTTATCCGTTTGTATTGTGTGTCCCTCTGCGGCCCTGCCTCTGAGCTGCTGGCCCTGCCCTGCTCTGCTCCCAGATGCTCCGCCCTCCGTCAGTGCCAGGTGTGGTGGCTCTGGGACTCCTGACTGCACCTCGTCAACAGACCATCTCCTGATTGGTGTGCTGTCTTCCTGCCTGGCCCAAGCCCTGCCACGTCACCTGGCAGGGACACTTTAAAAAGCTCTGCAAGCCAGCTAGTCAGGGCACCTGTCTGACTTTGAATCTGACGAATTGCGAACTTGTGACCTTGTGTATATGTTGAATTTGTATCTGACCCTTGGTTAAAAGCTTGTGTAATTTGAGTATTTTTCATTAGTGAAGTTTTGATCTTGGAAATGCGCCCATTGGCTGAGAACCTTAGTTAAACCTTTGTACTTGTTTGCGAGAATTTTGAATAAATGTTTTATGTTCCCCCTTTTTGAAATCCGTTATGTTATATATCCAGTCCTCTAGCTGGGTCGTAACACCATATATTATAGGTCTATACTAAGGAATATGCTTCTTTGGGAGCTTCCAGTGGATAGCTCAAAGGAGCTACAATGAGCCAAAATAAATGTTTACTGTACCATCAGCACTAAGTATTTGAAACACAAGACAGACTACTAAAAGAACGAGAGAAGCCCTCACATACCAATAAGCTACGAAAGCTAACAGAACTGAGAAGCACAAGTATATGCTGTGAAATGAGTAAAAAAGTTGTTCAAATATGAGAGCTATGGATGATTAAGGTGCAGAATTTTATGAATTTATAATAAGTTCAGAAAACCACTGATTGGGTCATTCTCATGAAATTAGTGAATCACCATAGTGGCCACAATTTCAAAACATGCAAATTAGTCACTAAACAAAATATAATAATAAAGCTGAAAATGACTTCTTCATGGAACAACAACTGATTTCATGCTAAAAATTAATTAGATTTATATTTTGTGTTTTCTGCCAAAATTCTCATTAACACAATAAGTCCAGGTCTGTTTGAATGTACTTTATGTTGTTATTTTCACAGTTTAAAATACAAATAGGCCAAAAACAAAATTCATGGATGCTGTAGTAGACGTTTTTAATTGACTGAAAAACAAAAAAATTAAATATTCATATTTAATAATGCTGAAGACATAGAGGAGAAATTGTCTGTGAGCCACATTGTCATCATCCACAACATATTAGAAGGGCTGTTTACACATGTCTAGAGAACTTTAAATAAAGTTATATTTTGTATAAAGCAACACATGGGCCAGTGCTTTCAAGGTGGCACCTGGTAAGACGATCTTTTTTTACTCTCAAGTTAAAAGTTAACTTTTCTCCTGCCAGACTGCTTACACCACAGTTGTGCTTATCATTACCGTACAGCATTTTTTCTTTAAAGATGTTTTTTTAAAAAAACATTTTTATTTTTTATTGAAAATAGATTATATTAATGCCTATTTATGTGCGTGAAGTAAGAATTAACTTATTCATCATGACTTCTCTGTTGCAAACTAAAAATGATAATGAACATCCTCCGCAACATTTCTCTCTTACCGCAACACTTGAAGACCAGTTGCATTGGAGAGAACTTCTGTTTCCGTAATGAGTTTAGGCTATTACATATACACTATAATATATATTATGAATACTTTGAATTTCAATACTCTATTATGTATATAGGAAGTCAGAATTTTAGTGTGAGGAGGCACACACACACACACACAGACACACACACACACACACACACACACGTTTCGTCAATCTCAATCTCTTATATCTTGTAGGTCCGATGTAATCCAAGATTTGTTCCATGTTTTGAGACACTCATTTCATGTCATGCTTCCTTTCCATTTCCAGATGTCAAAAATGAAAGCAAAATGGCCCACTTAAAACAAGTCTGACAAAAAACAATTTAAGAAAAAGCATAAATACACGCTGTGACCGCTGTGGATCTCCTGAAATATCAGCAGAGGTTGATGGGGAAAGCTGGCTGCTTGAATACGAAAGAAAGTCTTGTCGAAAGACATTCACTTCATTGTCCTGTTAGACAAAAAACAAAAACATATACACATAAACATTATGGAATGGTTCATGATCGAAGCAGACTCAAAACTAACCTTTTTGTATCTTAAGTATGAATCAAAATCCAAATAAAATTGTTTGATAGTTCAAAACAAGTCCATTTATTATTATTTATTATAATAAATAATATATACTATACTATATTATTATTATAATTTATTATGCTTTTAAATCAAAAAATGTATGTTATCATACAAAAAACAATCAAAACTTGTGTAAAAACCCATTTCAATCCTCATAACTCCTAAAAAGTCCCTGATTTTGTCATTTTACCTGAGAAACATTCCAATCACCGATGTTGCTCAGTGTTATCACAACAATGTCATCGCTGGATGCTGTGCTGAGGTCATCTTCTGGATCCCACACAACTGTATCTGCCTCAGTGGGCTCTGCAGCATCTTCAAAAGTTTCAAAATAGACTACGTCACCATTAGTTTGAAAGGGCTCAGTGGGACCTGCATTACTCTGATCAGTTTAACTGAATCGAATTAAAAAAACAAAAAACTAAACTATGGCATACCAATGGTGTTGTCTAAGTCAAAGTTAAAATGTATTCTAGTCTAAGTAAAACTTACAAGTAAACATTGAGTAATATTTTGTATGACTGTATCTTCACATAGTGAATGGAAGTTTTCAGTTGTTGAATCTCACATTTATACCTGCATAAAGTAGGATAGAAACAAAGATAGTTCAGCTTGAACTGTTGACTTGAGTGTATTTTTGTAGGTAAACTGAACAGAAGGTTTTGCCCTCAGAATGCACCAGAATGCAGGAAAACAACCCAATTTTCTAAAAAATTTCCCGGGGGAGGTCCCCCGGACCCCCCCAATGGGGGGTTTCCCCTACAACCCCCACGATGAGCATTGCTTTATACACCACAACAATTGAAAACTTGCATTCACTATGTGAGATACAGTCATAGAAAATATACTACTCAATGTTTACTTGTAAGTTTTACTTGGACTACAAGACATTTTAACTTTGACTTAGACACTTTGTTTCAAATAAATTTGATTCTTGGTATTATTCAATGTTTACTTGTAAGTTTTACTTGCTATTATAGCGACGCACTGTCTTGGACACAAAATGTGGCTTTTTGTGGCTTACTCAATTATTTTTACACTGAGCCACAGTGGTTTAGCCATACTAGCTCCTAGTGCAAGCCCAGAGTTACTCATAAATAGTAGTCACTCACCCAAGTGACATGACATTCCTGGCTCTTCCTCTGTGATAGCTTGAGATGTTGCTTTGGGCTTTTTGGATCTTGGTTCCATCTGGATATTCAGCAACAAATACATGAACAAAACAAAAACAAACATTTTAAATATTGTTTTCAGCAGTAATTACAACTTGGTATGCAAAATACAACTGTCCCAATGACGTGCTTATAAAACCATTCATAGATTTGCATTTACCTTCCAAAAGAGTCTTGATAATACATATCATATTCTTTACTATTACAGTTGATAACATTTTTCAAACAACTACCAACCTGTTCTCTGTCGTCAACCTCGAGTGAATGTCCATGCTCCAGGAGATCACTGTGTGAATCATCTGTGAGAGATCCCGTTAACTGAGAATGAAGTTCCTCATTGGTGATGACAGATGTAACATCAGAAAATCAATCTTCTAAATCTTCATCCACTTCAGACAAAGACTGCTTAGGTAAAGGTGATTTTTCTTTTGTGCAAACATAAAATCTGACCAGCTTCAATTTGGTTCGGTCATACAGAGTGCCAACTGTGTCATCTGAAGGAATTGAATTTCTTTTGAGCTCGCCCTTTTGACAGGACAGGCCACCTGGGAAAAATAAATCCTTTCCTATTTGCAAAATGTGAGCGACAGTTGTTGTTTTCTCCACTGACACATGTCTTGTTCCTCCACCATTTCTGGTCTGCACTTGATGGTTTTCATCACAACTGAAATGAAGCCATCCAATTTCAATCTTCCTGGAGGACTTCTCTCCAGCATTATTCCGCTGTCTTGCCATTCCTTCAGCCTGGTTTCGGAACAGTCCCGTAGTCTTTGATTTCGTTTTCCTTAATCCAATTTTATCTCTCAGCCTCTGGAAAAAGAGTATCTTTATTCATACTGTACTGTTTGCTTACAGAAGGAGAGAACAGCGACTCGGTCTCCATAAGAGGTCATGTATCTTGACATCTGTTCATCGGTCATGACAGACAACACAGCTTTGTCAATCTGTAAACAACAAATTTGACATTTAAGATAAATGGTGGGTACACACTTATCATCCAAGTTTAAAACACCTGTAATGGGATGCTTTCTGTGTTGTAGTTGTAACTTTCCTACTTCTTTTGTGATGAACCAACCACTGTTTTCTCAAGAGATATTTTAGTGCCAATTCAGCTGTACTGTGGTTTCTGTGATGCTTCAGGTAAACAGTGCACTGTCAGTAGTCTAATAGTTACAGCTTGCACATGAGCCCAAAGTAATTAAATAAAATACAATTGTAAGGAACTATTTTCAGTTCTTGTTTAGAGTTTTGAGAAATTGACAGTCAATAATGTACTTTTTACTGGGCTTTGCCGACATGAAGCATTGGATCACAAAATTACATCAGTTTAGTCGCACAGCCTTATCCACAATTTCATAGCTCATACATGAACCACAGTCAGGTGTTCCAATTCTACTTTGTTATTGATTATGACACACTGTCATTTCTAGGAGCCATAACGAGCCGCTGTGCGACTTATCTGACAATCGATAAAATTAATGAATAAGTGCATTAGGTATCAATGTTAAAGCATGGGAGCGATGAGCTCTCTCTTAAGCTGAAGTCACTGAGACATTCTACGTTTTCCGCCCACCTTGTCTCTTTTCATGTGCAGTATGTCCTCTTGAGGGACGTCTCTTGACCGCAGGAAATCCTTCAAATTCTCCTCCATATCAGCTTTGACTTGACTCCGCGGTTGTGGTTATCCTATAAAACTGAATCACGCAGGTGGGTGTTCACCAGTCTTTCTCCATTATGCCAAAACGACCCGGAAGTAGCATGTTCCAAAAGTTTTGCGAGATCTCGCAAAAGTATTGCGAGATCTCTCAAAGATGGAGCTTTTTTTTTCTCTCCATACCTTTTTTTTTTTCCATGTCACCTTAGGGGCTCCGTATAAAACATCTACTTCAAGAAATCAAGAAAATACAAAGACGACAAGAAGACGAGACAGGAAAACGATACTAAAACTGAGGCTAAAATTACACTCCCCAGAAGAGAGACTTCTGGAGAGGACATAAGACATAGACTTATTCAAAAAAAGATTCAAAAGACTGCAGAAATAAGTGACCATCATCATGAAAAGCAGAGAAAAGTGGCGTCGTCAGCAAACATACAACATTGTCAGTAGCAGTCAGAGGAGACTTATGAGCACTCTTGTAAGCAGTTTCCTTCACAGAGATGATGTGTCCACTATGTTAAACTGGAAATCAGGAGAAATTCAGAAAAAGACAGATTCTGGAGGAGAACCTTGATAGACAAAAGTCAATCTTCATAAAAGATTTTTGTTCGAAAATCCAAGGTACAGCCCTTCCAGTTCCTAACATAACACTGGATCCTTCCAGAAAGGGAAACATCGAGCGGATGACCAATTCTATGCCATTGACCATGAAACACAAAGACGGATGTAATATTCTTCTGGATAAGAGGCATACCTCAACTGAAAAGCTGGATGGAGCTCACTTAGGACCACCTACCAAAATTCTCCAGACATTTACACAATATTAGGCACCATCCTGCAGCGTGTCTGCAGGATGATGTCACAGCCAAATGGGATCACCTTGTCAAAGTACTGAGTATAGGTACTGCCACATCATCATTTTTGCTCTTCTGTGTGTTACCCGAGATCTGGGCAAAGCACTCAAGAGAACATGTGTAGATCGCTATACTGAAGTCAGTGGTGACTGAGTGGTGTTGGCAGCCCATACTACATGTGTACTCTATGAACAAATCACACCTGTATTTTACCTAGCTCCAGGAGGAGTAGATGAGGGCAGAATTTTCATTTTTGAAAAAACTATACCATGTTTTTCCCAAAAATATTTTTTGTATCTGCAATGAAATGGATTTAATGATTGATTAAATTATTTTCTACATTACAATGGTAAAATATTTCTGACCCACCATCTTAATATATTATCATTACCGAAACAAGCAACCTTATTTCCAAAATGTATGTATCATTACCGCAACAAGAGTGCATTTAGCATTTTTTGAAAGAATAACAAAAAAAGTAGCTTGTTTTTAATACATGTACACGATATACATGTTAGCCTCAGCTATTTTTCATGGGTTGGTCTGCTGGGGCAGCAGCATCACTGCGGCTGACAGGAAGAGACTGGACAGGCTGATTAGGAGGACGGGCTCTGTCCTAGGATACTCCCTGGACTCAGTGGAGGTGGTGGTGGAGAGGAGGATGACAGCCAAGCTGTCAGCTTAAACTGTTAGAAAATATTTTTTAATTAACAATGATAAATACTTCAGACTTTGTTATTGATGCCTTAAAAAGAAATTTGTTGATGTAGATATTTTTAAAAATTCTTAAATCACTCTTGAAATCTTTGAAACCAAGATTTTCTGAGAATGACCCAATTAACACACAAAGAAACACATGAAGTAATATGCTTAACACATCACTGACTAAAAGATCTTGTGCAACAGATGGTAAGAAGGCATATGAAGAAATTAAGTGGGTGGAGCACCTTTGTTTGTAGTTAAGAAAAATTCCTGGAAATTGTAACTACAGTCATCCCTCGTGCATCCACGCTTCAAGATGCCCAGCTTCATCTCATTGCGGATTTTTTCATAGGTACTACTTGATACCATGATGTAGACACAAGAGGGCACAAGCCAGTGTCTTATTGTGCCGGTCAGAAGCCGGGATAAATACAGAAAGTTGTGTCAGGAAGGGCATCCGACGTAAAACTTTTGCCAAATCAAACATGCGAATCAAACCTATGACTTGCATACCGAATCGGTCGAGGTCCGGTTTAACCACGACCGCCGTCGGTGCTGTTCACCTACAGGGTGCCGGTGGAAATTGGACTATTGTTGGTTGAAGAAGGAGAGGAGGAAAGTGTGTTCGTAGGAAGAGAGAGAAGAGGAACACCAAGAGTATAGTAGTGAGAGTAGGGACATTAAATGTTGAGACAATGACAGGAAAAGGTAGAGAGTTGGTTGACATGATGCAGAGGAGGAAGGTAGACATACTGTGTGTCCAGGAGACCAGGTGAAAAGGTAGCAACGCTAGAAGTATAGGAGCAGGGTTCAAGTTGTTCTATCATGATGTAGATAGGAAAATAAATGGAGTAGGAGTTATCTTGAAGGAGGAGTTTGTTTGGAATGTCCTGGAGGTAAAAAGAGTGTCAGATAGAGTGATGAGTCTGAAGCTTGAAACAGAAAGTGTGATGTTCAATGTTGTTAGTGGGTATGCTCCACTGGTAGGATGAGGATGTGAGCTGAAGGAGAAGGAGAAATTCTGGTTGGACTTTGATGAAGTGATGCAGAGCATACCCAGAAGTGAAAGAGTTGTCATTGGTGCAGACTTCAGTGGACATGTTGGTGCAGGAAACAGAGGTGATATGCAGTAATGAGCAGGTTTGGTATCCAGGAGAGGAATGCAGAAGGTGGTTGACTTGCAAAAAGGATGGAAATGGCTATAGTGAATACTTTCTTCTAGAAGAGGCAGGAACATCGGGTGACCTATGAGAGTGGAGGTAGGAGCACACAGGTAGATTAAATCTTGTATAGACTGTTTGATCTGAAGGAGATCAGTGACTGCAAAGTAGTTGTAGGCAAGAGTGTAGCCAAACAGCATAGGATGGTGGTGTGTAGGATGACTCTGGTCGTGAGGAAGATGAAGAGGGCAAAGGCAGAGCAGAGGACGAAATGGGGGAAGCTGAAAAAGGAAGAGTGTTGCAGGACTTTTAGGAGGGAGTTAAGACAGGTTCAGGGTGGTCAGGAGGTGGAATGGAATATCGGTTGCATGATAAAATCATGTTCATCCTTCCAGATGACACACCATCTGGAAGGAAAGTAGATAAGGAGACTTGGTGGTGGAATGAGGAGGTCCAGGAGTGTATACAGAAAAAGAGGTTAGCTAAGAAGAAATGGGACACTGAGACGACATGAGAGTAGAGAGGAGTACAGGGAGATGCAGGGTAAGGTGAAGGTAGAGGTAGCAAAGGCCAAACAAGGGGCTTATGATGGATAACTTGCGTGATAGGCTGGACAGTAAAGAGGGAGAGACTGATCTACACAGGTTGGCGAGACAGAGATGGGAAGGACGTGCAGCAGGTTAGGGTGATTAAGGATAGGGATGGAAGTTTATTGACAGGATCAAGGAAGTGTGATGGGAAGATAGAAAGAGTATTTTGAAGTGTTGATGAACGAGGAAAATGAGAGAGAACAAAGACTAGAAGAGGTGGCTGTTGTGGACCAGGAAGAAACAAAGATTAGTCAGGAGGAAGTGAGGAGGGCAATGAAGAGGATGAAGATTCGATATGCCTGTGGACGTATGGAAGTGTCTAGGAGAGGTGGCAGTAGAGTTTCTGACTGGGTTGTTCAACAGGATCTTACATAGTGAGAAGATGCCTGAGGAATGGAGGAGAAGTGTGCTGGTGCCCATTTTTAAGAACAAGGGAAATGTGCTGAGTTGTGGCAACTGCAGTGGAATAATGCTGATGAGCCATACAATGAAGTTATGAGAAAGAGTAGTGGAAGCTAGACTAAGGGCAGAAGTGAGCATTTGTGAGCAATAGTACGATTTATTGCCAAAAAAAAAAAGACTAATACAGATGCAGTATTTGCTTTCAGGATGTTGGTAGAAAAGTACAGAGAAGGCCAGAGGGAGCTGCATTGTTTTTGTAGATCTGGAGAAAGCTTATGACAGCGTGCCCAGAGAGGAACTGTGGTATGGTATGAGGAAGTCTGGAGTGGCAGAGATGTTAGAGAGAAGGCACATGTTAGAGGTTCTGGAGATAAAGTCAGAGAGGCCAAACTGAGATGGTTTGGACATGTCCAGAGGACAGATAGTGAATGTATTGGTAGAAGAATGCTGAGTTTTGAACTGCCAGGCAGAAGGCATAGAGGAAAACCAAAGAGGAGGTTTATGGATGCAGTGAAAGAGGACATGAAGGTAGTTGGTGTTAGAGAAGAGGATGCGGAAGACAGGGTTAGATGAAGGCAATTGATTCACTGTGGCGACCACTGAAGGGAAAAGCCGAAAGGAAAAGAAGAAGACTCACTTGATACCACAGGTGCATTCTATTGGCTGACAGCATCCGAAAGTGTGCTGCGCTCCCAGACTCAAGAAACGCAGCTCACTTCCTCGTATAAATGAAACACTTAAAAGCGCTTTAAACAATCTATAAGAGTGTTGGAAAAGGAAATAAAGATAAAAGGTGGTTTAATATCATTATGACAGGGTTCATAAATGTTTAAATTACCGTTAATAATAAAATAAAGCAAGTGCACCAAAGACCTTCATATGACATGTCTTGTCACCAAAATAATCTTCCACAATTAATTCGACATTAAAAATTGTGTGTAAAACATCAAAACTGTCATTAAGAAAATGGATATACTGTGGGCAAACAAAAGTCAGGAAGCGACTGAACTTTTCTTCTCTCAACAAGTAAATACAAATGCAATTTGCTGACATTGTTTTTTTAAATTTTTTTGTGACATTGCAATCCAGTTCTTGTACTTCTTATAATATGAGTGTTTTACTTTGTTGGAAATAAATAAATAAAGGGGACTACGGATGAAAACTAGCCTTCTGGCTAATTCTGGCTTTTTTAACCATGTATAATCATATGTTTTATGAAATTGCATTGTCCCCTTTCAAATAAACTAAACTAAAAAGTCTATCTGAATACTATACAGAAGATCTATCAAAAAATCATTCATCTTTAAGAGATTATAACACAGAAAAATGTGATCAACTTAACAAAATTTCCATAAAGCCTTTGTTACTTTAGGATAAATCTGAATGAGCTAAACACCACAATGTTATCTGTCACAAATATAATTTTGTATTATTTTGAGAAGGACAAACTAACACATACTTGCTTTCATTTACGTTAAGGTAGATTTCCAGTTGGTGGACCTATCCAAACCAGGGGACAAAACAATAATTGATCTTTAACTATACAGGCAGTTGGGTAAGTCACTTCTTACTGATGCAAAGAGGAAAGCAAGTGAAGCCCTTAACTGGCTTGATACAATATCATTTATCCGTCTAATCTCAAATGAATCACCTTTTAAAAAATGTTTTAACTTATTTTATTAATTAATGTGTTTTAATCTAACTTAACTGTCTATTTCTGCACTTTACAAAGTCAACTAGACTTGTAATAAAGGGACGAATACTTTTGACTCTCATCGAACTGTTGAACTACAGAACCCTCTTGGTTCGTAGACATAAAATCTTAAAACCTTTCTTACAAGTCCACTTGACTTTGAACTTGACACACCCGGTCCCCGATAACAATCACTCAAACTTTAAAATGTAACAATATCTTGTGGTTGGACAGACTATTTGATCAATTTTAGGAATAATGGTACTGTAATATTTGAAGTCAATTGTCACAGAGACACTTAAAAAATGTCCTGTAAAAACTATTTAGGTCGTAGTCCCTTTCGGTAATCACACTTTACCTCTGACTAGCTTTACCTCTACTACTCGTGTTCAGTTATGACGAAGTGTAAATAGCAGTCCTGTTCGACCGCCTCATGCTCCGGGGCTCTTGAACATGTTACAACACAGTCAATTCTCAGACGGGGAAAAAAGGAATGAACATTCACAAGGACCAAACAACTGCCTATGATATATTTCAGTATGAAAACATCCAACCAAGACATTTACAATACAATCTGCCCATTTATTTCTTTATATTTGTAGACTTTGTCAACTTCAAAAATGTAGACATGTGTATGACAGATTGACATCTAACGATCCGTTAAGAGATACTGAGGCACAATATCCCACACCTGCCCCCCTGAAATACAGTTAAACGTGACGCTTTCTTCTCAATCGTTTGTGATAAACACCTCACTGGACTGTAACGCAAATCATTTAACTCCATCATCCAGTTCAGCATTTTCATATAACGTAGTTCTGAGAAAAAAGAAGGGGAAAAAAGTCTGGCAGTGTGAAGTGTGACTTCATGATACCCGGATATGCAACCTGTTAGAGACTGGTCCCGAGACGTACTGTACTCGTTTGTCGATGAACAAAGACCCGTTCAGTGTTTGTTTGGGGTTTTTTTTTTTTTAGTTTTTAAAATCATGATGGATTACGGTTTGTTCGCAGGCTTTCAATTTTAGTATGAAATCTAAGTAGATTTCGTTAACCAAACAAACTCTAGAATATCATCAGCTCTATCAGTCCAAATACTCACTCAATCTACTCTTTAACTTCATTTGTCCAGGCTGCTTCCTTCTTCTCGTGACTGTTTCACTCATTTCTGCTTATCTCCAAAAACCCACTGCTGTATAGTAATCTCAAATATTTTTTCTCGGCAAAACAGCAGCCGTAGTTCGTCGACACCATTTCCGTACACACGAGCGTGGTGTACGCGCACCACCGACCTGCCAACTACAGAGGCCAGGCGAGCATACAGCGAGCCCAGGTGGTCCTCCAGTGTGTTGCATTCATGACACGGACAAAGAAAGAAAAACAACAACGAATGATGCAAATAGTATTTCCGCTGTCATTGTTTGTCAACTAAAACAGGAGGCATGCCTATTTATATTAGTGTCACGTCCGCGCTTGAGTCGGTTCATTTGAGCAATATCAACATGTACGATGCAATAACTCAATTACTAACTCATATTTAACTCAAGTTGTGAAGAATGAGGAAATATTCAGTTTTGAAGAGGTTGTCCTTTAAATGGGTAAGATGATTAGTTTTTTTCAGTGGCTAGCACGCGCTTACCCATACAGTGGTTTGCAAAAGTATTCAGCCCACTTGAACTTTTCCACATTTTATCACGTTGCAACCACAAATATAAATATATTTCATTGGAATTTTATGTGAAAGACCAACACAAAGTGGCTCACAATTGTGAAGTAGAAAAGTATACATGATTTTAAAAAAAATTACAAATAGAAAACTGAACAGTACAGTGTGCAAAAGTATTCAGCCCCTTTAGTCAATACTTTGTGGAACCGCCTTTTTCTGCAATTACAGCTGCAAGTCTTTTGGGGTATGTCTCTACCAGCTTTGCACATCAAGAGACTGAAATTTGTGCCCATTCTTCCTTGCGAAACAGCTCAAGCTCAGTCAGATTAGATGGAGAACGTTTGTGAACGGCAGTTTTCAGATCTTGCCACAGATTCTCAATTGGATTTAGGTCAGGATTTTGACTTGACCATTCTAACACATGTATATGTTTTGTTTTAAACCATTCCATTGTAGACCTGGCTTTATGTTTAGGGTCGTTGTCCTGCTGGAACGTGAACCTCTGTCCCAGTGTGATGGCCAGCCACACATGGTAACAGCCACACCTCATCACTAGTACATTTTTATTTTGCAGTCACAAGCCTCAATATTAAGCATCATTTTATACACTGTTTCGGTTCATATTTTCCAGTATTACGCCTGGACACTGACAGTTCAAATTATGTTTGTATTAACATTTGTTTCTTTTCTTTTGAGTTACTTGGAGTTTTATTTCCTGGTGTAGCAAAGGTGTGGCCGAGGGCTATGATAGGCTGCTGCCAACCTTATTGGACTATACCATAGCCTGCTGTGTCATGGGGGGTATCTGGGGATTTACATTGAGTTTTTGGCCGGTTAGGTATGTAGTGGCCATTTTACTTTCCCCCTCTGTTAATTCTTAGTTTGGCTTAACTAGTAATTAAGTTCATCTGTTTGATTGTTTGGGAGGTCAGTTTGTTCTGTTGTGTCCATTCTTTCGCTTCGGTTCTGAGTTCTGTTAGTTTGATTATATTTAGTTGACCTCTTTTACTGCTGCATTTGGTCAAACTCTTTTTGTTAGTTGTTTTGCTTTTTGGAAAATTAAAAGAAAAAGCCTGTGTTGGGACCTAAAATCTCCTGTGTCCTGCTGCCTTACTGCTTGGTCCCTCACAATTGGTGTCAGAAGTGGGATCCATGCAGTGTTGGACACAGGATTTTTTTTGAGCAAAAGAAAATGCACCATGGTGCACCAAAGTTGAAAGAAAAAAAGGACCTGCTCAACAAAATGGTGATGAGGAGGAAAATGGAGCCCCAGGAGTGGTGGAAAGTACTGAAGGAGAGGATGAGGAGCCAACTATGTCTGATCTGGTGGCTATGCTGCGTACTCATTTGGGTCAACAGGAAGTCTGAGACGCAAAACAGGGTGAGGTAAATGCACGACAAGAACAACGTTTTAAAGCCCTTCAGCACCAGTTTAAACTTTTACAGTCAGAGATTCAGGTCTGGACATCACCACCAGAAACTCCAGGTGCTAGCCCTGATCCATTAGAGTCTGAGACTCTCCCCTCCACCTCTGCTCATCAGGCCCAAGCTAGGTTAACTATTACCAACCCAGCCATTCCACCTATGTTTCTGCCAACACCACAAATACCGCCCAGGATAGAAAGGTTAACTGAGGATGATGACATTGAACATTTAATAACATTTGAACCTATGGCTGCAGCATACTGTTGGCAGAGGTCAGACTGGGTTTTTCACTTAATACCCTTGCTAACTGGAAAAGCTAGAGGCGCATATGTGCACATGGACATTGATGACTCTGTAGATTATGACAAAGTTAAAACTGCCATCCTGTCCAAATATAATGTTAACCCTGAGACTTGCAAAGATTCAGATCCCTGGAAGTCAACCCTGAGGAAAACCCTCGGGAGCTGTATGCCAGGTTAAACGAACTCTATGGGAAGTGGATTCAGCCAGAAGATAAAAACACTCAAGAGATAGGTGAGATCATTATTTTGGAACAATTTTTGAGAATGTTGTAACCTGAACTCCAGGTTTGGATCCAGGAACGCGGCCATTTTTCAGCGACAGAGGCAGCAAAGCTCGCTGATGTCTTTGTGGCTGCCCGCGACAAAGGACAAACCTGGAGCTACAACTCATGGAGAGAGGCACAGGACCATGGAAAAATGGCTCATCTGCACCATCAGGAGCAGATAGACAGGAATGCTGGTCAAACTCTAATGCTGCATAAACCATCAGCTAGACCTCCAAAAGCTGCCGGTAGGAAACTAGGTGTTCCTCGGCCAGCCAAGGAATATTATCTCTTCAGAGGTTCTGGCTGGACACACTGATATTACGATGCCAAGTTGTTTTACTTATGGCTCACTAACACTGATATTTCCCCCATTCAACGCAGGTAACTTGTGTTGAGGGGAGGAAATATCACCAATGACAACTTCTTTACTTCTCTTGAACTTTCCAAGTTACAAAAGGCCCAGAAAACCAGCCTGATTGGTCCAATAAATAAGAGTAGACAAGAGCTTCCTCCATATGTAGAGGAGCAAAGGGCCCTGCACACTAAAGAGGTGCTGAAATGTGACAGTGCAACGCTAACAATCTATCCATGCTAACCAAGGAAAAATGCCTCTATTCTAATAAAAATCCATACAGCTGTCAACATCACAAGTGGCCATGAGGCTACACTGGAGACTGATACCTACTACAACAGAACCAAGGCTGGAGTAGATGTGTTTGATCAAATGGGGAGGAAATACTCATTGAAAGCTGCTACATGAAGATGGCCATTGGTGGTGTTTCATGATATTCTTAACCTGACCTTTAATAGCAGAGAAGCTATGTTGTGTCAATTAAATAAATAAAACACTCAATCATTATAGTTTTAATGTAGTGTCCTGATGTGTTTTTCCTTGTTCCACCAATTTATTCCTGGATATTTAATGATAATCCAAATTATATACAATGTCCAAGTCAAAATGATTGCCTACAGGAATTCTAGGCAGTAATACTGTGGTCTCTTTTTTGTTTTGAAATTCTAATGATCAAACAATGTTGGAATAAAATATACATACATTTAGGAAAAATTAGGGTCCTATTGATACATAGTTTTTTTTAAAACCAAGTTATTCATTCATCTTCTACCATTCCATCTGTTGCGGCAGGTCATGGGGAGCTGGAGCTTCTCCCAGCTGACTGAGGGCGTGAGGCGGGGGAAACTCCTGGTGCGGCGCCAGAGCACAGCAAAGCCACAGAGAGGCGCAGACAAGCATGCATGCACACAATCACACCTACAGACAATTTGGAACGGCCAATTAACCTTAAGCGCTTGTTTTTTGAAGGTGGGAGGTAGCCCGAGAATCCGGAGAGAGCCCGCAGTGAACCCACGGAGACACGGGGGGAACATGCAAAACTCCATAGCAGGATGAGAACCTGGGACCACCTTGCAGTGCAATGACAGCACTACCCAGTGCGCCACTGTGCCCACAAAAACAAGTTATGACATTGCAAATTTTGAAAGCAGTCAAAACGACTGCCTTTGGAGTTCTAGTGTTAACATTGCATGGAAGTCTGGGACAGTACCAACAGAGTGGCAGACTGGGGTAGTGGTTCCTCTTTTTTTTAATTCATTTTCAGGTTATGAAAAGAGAGTTATACAATACAGATTTAAATCAGGATAAAAATGCCCATTCCTCTTCCCTTGACATAACAGGCTCACAAATTCATTACAGTAACACAAATTATAAGGAAGATAAATGTGAGCCTATCACACAAATACTGTATACAAATACACAACAACAAAAATTGAAAAATAATAGATAAATTAATAATAATAAAAATAATAAATAAAAATAGATATAATGATTATAATAAAAAAGATAAATTCCAGCAGTAACATAATTAAAGAATTAAAATACATTGACGGACAGTTCATTGGTGGTTTGTTACTGAACAGCCACAGGATGGTATACTTGTTGCAAATGGCAAAACCTGAAAATCAGGGGCCCTTAGTTGAAGGGTTAAAATTGCCCTATAATTGACATATTGATATACATGCCCTTGACATGCTACACCTATATGATTGAAAAAGAAAGATCATGGAAGTTTTTGTAAATCTGCAAAATATTGTATAAAGAATGCCACTGCTTAAAAAAATCTACTTGTGTCTCCACGTAGAATGAATTAGACTTTTTCTATTTAAAAAAAAAAATCAATTAAGTTTTATTTATATGGCGCTTAATCATGGCAACAGACATGTTAGATAATCACATTATAATTGGTCTAATCAAAGCAATTCTTTCATTTTCTTCATTGGTCCATAGTTTTAAAAAAATCACATTGTGTATCATTGTTTATTGTCTGATTATCTTCACAAATTGGAGTAGGTCACATTAGCCATGTAATCTTCTGTTCTGTACTCTGTTACATAATTACCAGTCTCATATCAGTTTGCTCTTATTTATTTTTCCAAGTCAAGGGCCTTCAAATGTATTCAATTTTTTAAAAAAAACTTGTGTCTTGAATATTCCAAGCAGCCTGATTTAAGAAAATATATCGAAGGATATAGAATATTGCATGCCAAGGGTTGTTAAATACAGGTATCTATACTGATTAAAATTTATTGAGTACTAATTAATCTATTTTTGTATAATACGTAAAAAATTTCACCATTTTCAATTGACATTTATATAATAATAATAATAATAATAATAATAATAATAATAATAATATTAATATTCTCCTTTCGGTTTTTCCCGTTAGGGTTCGCCACAGCGAATCAGTTGCCTCCATTTAACTTTGTCTTCTGCATCCTCTTCTCTCACGCCAACTACCTTCATGTTCTCTTTCACTACATCCATAGTGAAAGAGGACAATATGGATGTAGTGTCCTCTTACACTGCCTGGCAGTTAAAATATGTTCACTATCTCTCCTCTGGACATGTCCAAACCATCTCAGTCTTGCTTTTCTGACTATCTCAGTAATAATAATAACAATAATAATAATAATAATAATAATAATTGTCCCCCCCGAGAGCTGCCACCTTATCGTGGTGGGGGAGTTTGAGTGCCTGAATGATCCCAGGAGCTATGTTGTCAGGGGCTTTATGCTCCTTCTAGGGTCTCCCTGGGCAAACAGGTCCCGGGTGACGGGCCAGACTAAGAGCAGTAACAAAAAACCTATGTACCTAAGTAAAATAACAAGGACTGTGACGTAGCCCACTATGACACAAGCAGGGCTCCACCCTGGAGCCAGGCCCGGGGTTGGGGCTCTGCCCACGAGGCCTGGACGGGTTCAGCCCCAAAGGATGACGTGAGACCAATCTCCAGTGGACTCACCACCTGCCAAGGAAACCGTAGGGGACGTGTGCAGTGTGCATTGGGTGGCAGTTATCAGCAAGGGGGCTCGACGACCCAATCCCCAGATAAAGAGTCTAGCTCTAGGGACATGGAATGTCACCTCGCTGGGGAGAAAGGAACCAGAGCTTGTGAGGAAGGTTGAGAGGTACCAACTAGATATAGTCAGGCTCACCTCCACCCACAGCTTGGGCTCTGGAACCCAAGCCCTTGAGAGGGGCTGGACTGTCCACTTATCTGGTGTTTCCCAAGGTGAGAGGCAGCGGGCTGGTGTGGGCTTGCTTATGGCCCCACAGCCCACTTGTCATATGTTGGAGTTCACCCCAGTGAACAAGAGGGTCGCATTCTTGCGCCTTCAGTTTGGGGACAGGTCTCTCACTGTTGTTTCAGCCTATGGGTCAAACAGAAATGCGGAATACCTGGCCTTCTCGGGAGTCCCTGGGAGGGCTACTGTGTAGTGCTCTTACTGGGGACTCCGTTTTTCTCCTTTGGGACTTCAACGCTCACGTGGGCTATTACAGTGAGACCTGGAATGGGGTGATTGGGATGATCTGAACAAGAGTGGTGTTCTGTTATTGGACTTCTGTGCTAGTCACAGTTAATCCATAACAAAAAGCTTGTTCAACCACAGGGCTGTCCATAAGAGCACATGGCACCCTGACACCCTAGGCCGGAGGTTGATGATCAACTTTGTTGTCGTATCATCAGACCTCCGACTGTGTGGTTGTACACTGTGTGGTGAGATCTGTGTTGTAACTAGTTTAACAAATCTCATGTATATGTTTGTATTTTATGGTTGCGTATGACCAACTTACTGCCACCTGTGACTGTGTTAACTGGCTGAGAACATTTGTTTGTTTTCTCAACCTTAAGCGTTGCGAGTGGAGTGAAATTAGTGAGAATATAGATATTTTTAGTTGAGAGTCATCACTTCATATCATCTTTTGGAAATTAATGTGATATTACTGCATAAAGTTTGTGATCTTTGAGGCGTACTAACAATTGCTACATATTTTAGATCCCTCTAAGATTTTTGCTACATCTCTAAACGAGCAAAATAGTTTATCTTTGATGAATTACACAAATTTAAAAAAGACAAACTACAAATATTGATACTAATGATTCACCATAACATTGCCATGCTACGTCTAACTGCCACTAATTACAATTTTTCCAATTCAAAAACTAGTTTTAGACCTCTCAGACTGGTGCTTTCTTGCCTGTCACTCATCTTTTGTTGTCATATCTCATAATAGACAGACTGGATCAGAACGACATTCAAAGCTACACGACCTGGACATGTTTGAGCAGAACTAATCACAAAGTCCTTGTTCCACATGTTAATGTGTCATTGTGTCTGTTCAAAAAAGATAAATCATAGAATGCTTGTTGAAATACCAGATCATATCAGATAGTCAAACAACAGTTTAGGCTCTTCTCCACATCATCGTCTTACATCATTGCAGAATGTTTTTATTATGTTATAAGATCAGAACAAAGAACATTGTTTTTAAGGTCAATCAACCTCATTCTACACAAGTCTGTCCTGGCCCCTCTTCTCATCATGGATGTCAATTGTTCAGACATGGCACATCAGGGACTGTGAGGTCATGGGACAAATATAATGTGGTTCTAATAGCAGAGATTATATTGTGAATGCAAGTGACATTAGTAACATGAGGTAGACAGCAGAGATGAGAGCATTAAGCACAGCAAAATATTGCAAGAGTCACGACTCCAGAAGCCAGACAAAACACCACTCATGTACTCATGGTGATAATTACTATCCCCAAAAGTAATAACAGAATATACGGTAGAAATGTACGCTAGGATTGAGTTTTGGCAACAATACAATATAAAAACTAAACAAATTGTTCATTTTAATGTTTTTATTAATAGCATCATATCTGTTTAAGTAAAAAGAAAAAAAGTAAATTTAGATAGATAGATAGATAGATAGATAGATAGATAGATAGATAGATAGATAGATAGATAGATAGATAGATAGATAGATAGATAGATAGATAGATAGATAGATAGATACTTTATTAATCCCGGGGGACCTTTATTTGTATAGTGCTTAATCACTTACACAGACATTTCAAAGAGCTTTAACAGACCGACAAACCCAACAGGATGCTTAAATGATGTATTATATATATGTTGGTATGTCCCAATGTCCACCGAAGCTGGTTGAGAACAATGCTAAGATCTTGTGGGACTTCAGCTTCCAGACTGACAAACAGCTGCTGGCTAACCAACCGGACATATTGGTGATGGACAAAGAGTAGAAGAGAGCAGTGGTGATAGATGTGGTGAGACCAACATCAGGAAGAAGGAACACGAAAAGTTTGAGAAGTATCAAGGGTTGAGAGAACAGCTGGAACATACTGTATGTAGAAGATCAAGGTTAATGTGGTCCCCGTGGTAGTAGGAGCACTAGGGGCAGTGATCCCCAAACTGGAAGAGTGGCTCCAGCAGATTCCTGGAACAACATCTGAAGCCTCAGTCCAGAAGAGTGCAGTCCTAGGAACAACTAAGATACTGTGGAGAACCTTCAGACTCCCAGGCCTCTGGTAGAGGACCCGAGCTTGAGGATGACACACAGATACCACTCTGCAAGGGTGAAAGGGACATTTTACACACACACACACACACACACACACACACACACACACACACACACACACACACACACGTGTGTGTGTGTGTGTGTGTATATATACAGTATACTGTATATACAGTATATATACAGTATATATACAGTGTATATATATATATGAATATATATAGTAATACAATTATATATATGTATATATACATATATACAATATATACATATATACATAATATATATATATATATTATGTATATAGGAAATACAATTCCCCTTCGGGGAACAACAACGTAAATTCCCTTCTCAAAAGGGAACATGTAAATCGCACATCTATTAGCATGTCTGTCTGTCTACCTACCTACTTTGCTCCCTCCCTCCATCCGTCTATCTAACAGATAGATACTATCTATCCATTAATGCTCTTCTTTTACTGGAATGGTGGCCATCTTTCATTTGTATCGTGTCTGTTTTCTAGGATTTTCTGTGTACCTTCTAACACTTTTAGTCTTCTTCTTTCTGCTTTTCCCTTCAGAGATTGCCACAGCGAACCCTTGAAGGGAAAAGCCATTTGAAGGGCCATCTGAAGGCCCAGATGACCATTACCCCTGGGTCCTCTGAAGAAATTGGGCAAACTGACAGGAATCGCCAAATGGCAGGGTAGGGACAAATGGTAAGGCAAAAGGGGATCATTGGGATTGGTCTTAATGCTGCAGAAAGATGGAAAAATTATAATGTGTTTTTTTTGTGTTAATATTGTTGTTTTATCATTACAGAATAGCGTCTTCTAAATAATGACATCTCTTACATATGTATTTGTTTTTGTTCCTAATTTATGTACTAATTGATAAAACATTATGTATGCACTTGAAATCAGTCATCGTGGAAGAAATAGTTACACAGTGCATAGTGTCTGTAGAGGTATTATATAAATTTCACCACAGGGTGGAGTTTGAATCCATCTTGTCCATATCAAATAGGTGAAAACCTTTCAGTAAAAGAATGGAAAAGACTCAGGTCACGGCTAAGGTGCTGACATGGTAAACATTTGTATATCATTCATTCATTAATTTTCTGCCATTTCATCCGCTGTAGCAGGTCACAGAGAGCTGATCACTTAACTTATGGCCAAATACATTAGCCATCATCTGCCATTGGTAAAATATTTACCTTTTTATAATGTATTTGATTTATAAAATTTAAACCAACAAAACATTACTACCATTTGAGAAGCAGTGACTTCTCAAATGGTATTCTGAATGTTTTTAAATTATAAAACACCAGTTAGGGTTGTAAGGGTTACTTTTTACCTTAGCTTGTAGCCCGCCCCTCTTGCCTCTCTTCTGCTTTCTATGTTTCTCTCTCTGTGCCATTTCAGTGGGGCATCTGCTCAATGGAGAACGCGGTCCCCCTGGGTTTATGAAGTCCCACTTCTGATTGTAAACTGTAAATTATCCAGAGATGCAGTCTGCAACTGTCAGCAGCTCCACTCTGTTGTACTGTACAATGGCTGTCAATGTACAGCTGTAAAGGGGCAGCAGTGGCTCAGTGATAAAAACAGCGGAGTGGTAGAGCAGGTAGTCCAATGTTCCTAAGACCGGCGGTTCGATTCCTGCTCCCGCCCAGCCGCCTGGAATATGAGCTGACAGTGTCAGCTCACCTCCAGAGCACTGCCGAGGCACCCTTGAGCAAGGCGCGCTCCCCCTTTACAAAAAGTTGCTCATTTGGGGCACACCATGTAGCAGCTGCCCGCTACTCTACCTCTCCTTTCAGTCCCCCTTGTGTGTGTTTGTGTGCATTGCAGGGGCCTGTACATCCTAACATATGTATTCATGTGTTTGTTCAAACTAGAGTGAGCTCTTAATTTCCCTTTGGGGATTACAAAATTACACTAAATTAAAAAATTGAGAAAAAAACAAAACAACAAAAAATTGTCAAAACTTGAAGCGTACTGGACAACTGTGCCATATTAATTATTTCTGAAACTATCTTACCTCGTAATGGTGATTTTAATAGTAGTCATAATAATAATGGTTTTGACAATGTTTTGGGGTTTTTTTCGTAGGTGTTGAACTACTATAACATCAGGTAATTGGTCCATGGTAAACTCCAGGATGAGAAATATTAAGGACGAGGACAGGCTTTGTTTTAAGCATACTAAACAAGGAATGTTTTAAGCATACTATACTGTAGTGTATACTGTACTGTATACTACTAAATATGGAGCATGAGGCAGGTTAAACTCCGGGCGTGATGCCAGTGCACCACAAAGCCACATATATACATATACAGCAAACACACCCGCACACACTCACACCTATGGGCAATTGGGGACTGGCCAATTAAGTAGAAGCTCATGTTTTTGGAGGTGGGAGGAAGCTGGAGAACCTGGAGAGAACCCACACAGACTGGAATTGTAAGGTAAGCTTGAAGACATTTCACCTCTCATCCAAGAGTTCTCTTCAGGTGTTGATATGCTATTTATCACCTTAGTGGTATTCAGGTCATTCCTTTAGAACAGACATATTCAACTTCTACATCAATACAAACCGTCTCTCATGCAACTAAGTAAAGGGGCGTCTCTTGCTTGCTCCTCCTACATCTACCCTGTTACCATCTCAGTGCTGGCTGCGGTTTCAGAGCTTATACACTTTGTGTATTTCATGCATTCAACTGGTGTTCATGTCATTCATATTCTCATATTTCCATATTCTCTTTCTGAGATTTCTCTTTCCTCTTTTGAGCATCATTCATCTGTCCCTGCTCAAACATGGTTTCCTCTGCAAATAATAGTGTCACCCCTGCAATAAACTGGCACCTCTCTTGCACCTGTCAGCCAAACATCCCTTTATCATTCTGTGTCACCATGCACCTCAACATTTTATTTTTGTTCTGTATATATGTACTACTCTCATTTGCCTATAATTTTCCTTCAGCTTGATTTCTTAATAATACTTTATTCTTCTCTCCTAACTTGGCTGGTTTTGGTCTACATTGGTATGGTATATTTTGGGGGAATTCTCATTCATACAAGAAGCCCTTCTTGAAAATGGCTACCTGCCAAGTACTATAAATCATATTTAATTCAGTCTATCAATGTTAATCCGTAATCTATTCTGAAGAAAATGTTCAAATAGAGAAAAAATATCCTCAGTCCAAGGAAAATTCACATTTACACATCTCTATATCGATGGGGTCAGGTGAAATTTCTTGCTGCAAAAATACAGCTTCTTAACACAACACTATTGCAGTATTGTCCTTAGAAAGTTAACACTGTGACATGTTTGAACATTATGAAATTACCAAAATCAAGAAAAATGTAACTCAGTACGGTGTAACCCAAATTTACTAAAAAACTCAAATTTAATTTAAAACTTGATGAAAGTTGAGATTGATTTACTGTAGTAGTAGGTTTAGATGGGTCTCATACTATTCATTAAAATTTGGTTAACATACCACTACTGCTCAGGGCTTTGACCCAGAATTTTTTGCCAATCGGTACGTTCCAAACAGAAACAGAATTGTAACGTTTCCGGCTTTCCGTTCCACCCATAAACAGACGTTCCTGAACCGCTTAGAACAAAAAAATAAAGTTCCTGAACCGGTTCATAACGTACCTTGTAAATATAATTATGTAGGTGCCGTATTTTGCGCACCATAAGACGTGCTTAAAAACCTTAAAATTTCTCAAAAATCAACATTAAGTGTCTTTTGTGTACACTGAGTTCCAAAATCTCTGAAAATGTTTTGGTCTGATTTTAGTCAGCGCTTCGCCAGATCGACCATTTTCCACCAATATAAGACATAATACGTCACTACGTACGCCGGCAGCGGTCGACCAATTAGAGAACAAGACGCGAGGCTACGTCTGTTACACATCCGGTAGGTACCCGGTATGCAGTACAGTGTATGCCGGTACTGTACCGCAGGTATGCTGCATAACCACATTTGTTTTGCTAAAGACCCCCGACTATGATGTCAGTGAAGAGACATGCTTACGACGCAAACTTTAAACTCCAGGCTATCAGTTCCGGTTGTTCCGGTACACGTAAAAAGACTGGGTGGCTTTTTTCACGCTTCGCCATCTCTCTTGATCTGTGACTCCATGCACGCCCACACCACCGCTTCTGCAAAAAACCACGTCAAGTGGCTGAATTCGGAGCTTGCCATCATCCTGGGCGGATTAACGAAAGAACTCCAACCACTGGGCATTTGTGTAAACAAAGCCTTTAAAGTTAAGCTGCATGCGTTGTAGAGCGATGGATGAGAGACATGAACACACATTTACCAGGACTGAAGGCAGTGCCGAGCGAGTTACACCACAATATGTGCGTGGATTGTGGATCCTGGACTAACATGTCTGCTTCAACTTTTGTCCGATGTTTTGCAAAAGCCGGTATCATTACCGGATAGCCACCCAGAAACGTGATGGTCAGCGATAGTGACATTGCCGAGCTATTCAATGCAGATCGAAGATGAGGACTCCGAAGGATTTAGCACAGATTTATAAAAAAAATAAACAAAATAAAAGCATATTTAAAAAATAATGTTGGTGTTTTTTGTTTTGTTTTTTTATTTAAATGCGTAGTACAACACAGTTCAACCACAGTCACCTTTTTACTTCTGTTAGCTAGTATGCACCAAACAATAAGGTGCGCGGTATGTCCAGTTAAAGTACAGAAATAAACTTCATAATTTAGACTGTGCCTCTTTACACAATGAGCCCGAATGGTGCGCACAATATGGTAACTTAAGGACTTTTAAATTGGCAGCTAAAGCAATTAGTTTATATACTATAGACTATAATTATAGATATATCCCTACCCTACAGTAAACAGTACCACAGCACTACACCACTGCTTTATGCAAGTTATATCACTGTAGTTAAGGCTTATGCCTCCTACTTGGACACTACATGAAATAAGACAAGAATAACTTCCACCATGTCATTTGTTGCTGAACAACAGATCTTCATTGTCCTTCTCCCATAGCTCAATATTGCTACAAAGCGCTGGCAGTACGGGGACACACTGCTCTGAAAATGACTGCAGCCAATGAGTTAATGTCTAAATCATACATTTTTAAGATTGAAATACTGCAGTGTTTACCTGTTATGATAAAATTGTGACTGGGAGACTTCCCTTTTCTTAACAGCTGCTGATAGCCGCTACTTCTCTCTGCTCTCATCCCACATCCAGTGAATGACAGGAAGTGAAACATGAGGTCAAATATTTTTTTCAAGAACGAAAAATCCCCAGTATTAACCAGTTTACAATTATTTTCTATTCCGATTCTGTTCCGGAACATTAAAAAATATAAAGTTTTCGGTTTCCTTTTCGTTCCTGACAAAATGCCAAAAGTTTCCGGTTTTGGTTCCATGAACCGGTTCAAAGCCCTGCTACTACTACTACTACTACTACTACTAGTACTACTAGTAATAATAATAATAATAATAATAATAATAATAATAATAATAATAATAATAATAATAATAATAAAATCTTACATTCAGATGACAGATGACAATACGTTAAAACAAGTGACAGGACTTCTGAATGAGATCTGACTTGGAAGAACATTCAGGGAAAAAATGCTGGCGCTGTGGTAACGGTCAACCACCACCACCCACTCCTGCTGCCTGCCTATAAGACTGCAGTCCTCCTGAAGCCAGTCCTCACAGACAGGATGTGCTCCTCATGCTGCCATTCTGCTAGACCGCAGTCAATGAAGGTAAGAATTCACTCAGTTTGTTTGTCAGTGGTGGAACTCAGAAAAAGTTGCTGATGCAGTTTTGCAGTGCAGGTAGCAATTTGTTGTTTATTATTTCTTGCTACTTATTGTAAAGCACTTGGTCTCTGACAAATATTTTATATTCTCTGCATCGTTATAATGTTATATTTTGTAATAGATTCTTATGTAAATATCTAGGATCCTGAAAGGGAACTAATCCGTAAATGTAAATTAATAATTTATTTAAATCATTTGTTTGTATGTTGCTTGGTTTTAATTAATTGGAATATGGAAAAATTGTTTACGTATGGAAGCATAAATTAATTACTGATTAGCTTTACCAAAATGAATCCATTTGTGAACCAAACTCACATTTAAGCATGAATAATACAAAAAACTAAAACAACCATAGAAACACCTCGCAAAAAAAAGTCTATTTTGCTGTATTTTTTTTATTCAATCAAGGGATTTCCTGCTCATAAATCAGATTACAAAATTATATTGTCAAATGATTGGATTGACAGACCAACATGGTTCAATTACTGCCAAGGATGTCCTAAAATTGAAGCATGATTCACCCCACCCCCCCACCCAGCAGCTGCCCACCAAGGCAATTTTAACAGTTCAATATTTTTTTTCGTCTTGCCACAATTGTGTTTCTTTCTGTATAAATAAATACAGTATGATCTCCCTTCATGATTGTCTTAAAATGAGACACATGGGAGACCTTTAATGACTTAAATTACCTTTATCAAGGAGGTATATTTTTCAAGATCTACCACATTAAAAGGTTCACTGTTACAAAGTTAAAACCTGGTTCTAGGGATTTTATTGTGGATAACACTTGATTCTATTAAAGTGGTCTGTTGGGGTATGTGTTTTATTTTGGTGAGTTTGTTATTTTATAGAGTTATGTATTCATGTTGTGTAACCTTTCTTAGGTGCTGTTTGCCCCATTGTGCATGCTGTACTCTGTCCTGTGCCTGGTCGGCTGGCCTCTCTCCTCCGAGGCAGCCAGACTCCGATGTGGTTCTGATCTCCTTAGTGATCTCATATTTGTATGTGGAGATCGTGGGATATATTTAGGTAAGCATAGCAGTTTTCACTTTTGCAGAAAACTGTCTGTGAATAATTGAATTTCCTTCTATATAAGTGAAAACTATGAGGTAATTGCAGCAGCAAAGAAAAAAAATACCAACATCATTGGGATTCCTCAAATCAAAAAGTGAATATAAATAAATTATCCATATATGAATAGAGGATGTGGACTGAAAGGAAGAGTCAGAACACTGACACTAGATGTTGGCATAAAAACAAAAGTCAAATTAAAATACACTGGGTCACTCAATGCTTTTCACATAATCCTAATATTAGGTGTTAGCTAAGGCTAGCCTGTGTCTCAGCAAGACCATGCCAGGCCAAAGTTAAAAGTTGAGCAATGTCTGAATGCTTGCAGCACATTACTCCTTGTGACAACCCCATCATTCATCATCATGGGTTTGGATCCTGTATTTCAGACATTTAATATCACTTCTGTGGCCAAGCAATGCTAAATGTCATTCCTTGTTATGAACACATGTATAGGATCCAATAAGTAAATGGTACCCTGCACAATGACAAACTATAGGGACCACCTTACGAGTCAATGAAAATGACCAAGGAAGTTGTTAATGTTTTCTTTTCTTACACATCTCAATATGCCATATTTTATCTGGGTCCACTCCAACTGTAGGCCCAATCTTATTTTGTTTCAGTTATGCTTCACACATATCTGGCTATGCTGTTGATATTAGAATTGCAGAATTTTAACAGACGTGGTCCTTGGTAAGCTTCCCTTCTAGCTATATGTGTTATATGTGTTGTATGTGGTATGTGGTGTGTTATACTAGCTTGTCCTTCAGGTTACCTTGTGACTTTAAAATGACTGCAGGTGTGAATATGAGCAAGAATAACTTTTCATCTTTGTATTACTGTGTCACTATCGACCTGTGTAGGGTGTAGTACACCTGTGTAAAATATCAGCTTTTTTGTAACTCTATAGTTAATGGTAGACTTATATCAGATAAAATTGGCAAAGCAGATTTATTGTATTTTTCTTGATGTAGAGTTATTAAACTGAAAAAAAGCTGACAGGACCTAATGCTATTGAGGCTATTTTACACTGTCTTGACAGTTACTGAAGCACTGCTAGCAGAAGTTCACAACACTGATAGGTTCATGGTCATTGTGCTCACACAAAGAAAATGCAGTAACTCTGGAAATTATCAGCTCCACATAAAAAAAACATGTAGACAAGCCACAACAACACGATTCTACACTATATGTCACAGATGGACTCAACTATTAATGCAATATAATATTCTAATTTAATTTAATCTATCAAGCATTTCATTTGAAACATTTAAGAACATAGTCTCTCACAGGGAACATAGAAAATACCCAACGGACCTCTCACTTGATTATCTTTCCCCTACATTGACCAAGGACAACTTCTCCATCTGCTATCAGAGTGGTGATACGCTACCTAAATGGCAGTGTACTCACCATAACAGAGATTCTTTATGTAATAGCCTTTTTTTGGTAATATTCTTCTTATCAGTGGTAGAACAGTCCTCCTGCTAAACAGAAAGAAAGCTGGATAAAGTCAATTTAATCCACTTGAATCACAAATACAGTGCTCACAATGATGTTCAAGAAGATTACAGCCCATTCATGTATCATCATGTATTATGTCATATTACGTCATCATCATCATGTCCAGTATTCTGTGTGTTTTGTGTTGCATTTAACAATAAAAATACACACTTATGTTAATCAGAAACATTAGTTACCATGGTCAGCGTTTATCTGATGTGTTACCACGCTTAATTGGTCATGAACAAAACTTAAACAATAGCTGAGATATTTTTGTTCCTATTCAAATTATTGGACATATTTGATGTTGTGACCAGTTGTTTGACATGGATTTTTAAAAATGATTACTGAGAGCAGTACTAAACTACATTATGCATACCCTCTGGTATATTTTTTAAACAATATCGACAACATTTCACATTGAATTGTTTCAATGCCAACTGTCTTTGTCAGGAAGAGAGGATCTTCACCTATTAGTAAAGGGAAATCTGGTGGCCTTTAGGTGATGAGGTCAGTAACATTTTAAGTGCAGTCATCAAACATTTTCATCAGATAATGAAAATACACTAGCTTGAAATTAAATAGTTTAATGACTGGATTGTCACCAAATCATTTTACCATTATTCATGCTCCCCAGTGGAACACGTTGAACAGGCAGTCTCTTCAATTTTTACTATATAAATTAGGAGCAATTATTGTTCTTAGAATTCAGTTTTGAGAAATGAATCATAATAATTATTTTTCAAATAATTCATTCCTACTTCACCATAGGTATCCTTCCAACACATGATAGACTAAAGTGAAATCAATGTACATTGACTGGTTAAACTCATGACAATGCAAAGTCATCAAACAGCCTTGTTTGATCCAAAAGCACCCAGTGACTGTTGTAACCTCTACACAAAGATTTCATCAGTGACTATCTCTTGCTACCTTGAATGCCTGCATTTCTAAAAATGGAAGATACTGAAACGCAAGTGTTTGATATTTGACTTCATGTTTATATTCAAGGAAAAGGCACTTGGTCTGGTTACGGTGCTCGACCCAGAGGGAAGGGAATAGTGGACCAATGCTGTCGATCACCTGGCTGTGAACTTCAGCACCTCGAAATGTTCTGTGCTAAGCCAAAGAATGAGCAGTACACCACAGCTTACCCCAACACAGCCACAGTATCAACTACCAATGCTCAGCAACACATGGTATGATATCTATGACATCATTTAAGTTCAATTGCTACGCTAAGAATACTTTCAAAGGTTCAAAGTTCCACTACTAGACTTTTCCAGGGCAATCAAATGGACCACAGCATGAACAAAATAGAATATTTTCTTCATCCATTATTTTTTTTGTAGATGAGTCCATCCATCCATCCATCTTCTTCCGCTTATCCGGGGTTGGGTCGCGGGGGCAGCAGCTTGAGCAGGGATCCCCAGACTTCTCTCTCCCTAGCCACTTCTTCCAGCTCCTCTGGGATAATTCCAAGGCGTTCCCAGGCCAGCCGGGAGACATAGTCTCTCCAGCGTGTCCTGGGTCGTCCCCGGGAACACCTCAGGGAGGCGTCCAGGAGGCATCCTAACCAGATGCCCGAGCCATCTCATCTGGCTCCTCTCGATGTGGAGGAGCAGCAGCTCGATTCTGAGTCCCTCCCGGATGAAGAAACTTCTCACCCTATCTCTAAGGGAGAGCCCGGATTCCCTGCGGAGGAAACTCATTTCGGCCGATTGTATGCAGGATCTCATTCTTTCGGTCACGACCCACAGCTCGTGACCATAGGTGAGGGCAGGAACGTAGATCGACCGGTAAATTCAGAGCTTTGCCTTTCGGCTCAGTTCCTTCTTCACCACAACGGACCGATACAGAGTCCGCATCACTTCAGACGCTGCACTGATCCGCCTGTCGATCTCTCGTTCCATCATACCCTCACTAGTGAACGAGACCCCAAGATACTTGAAATCCTCCACTTGGGGCAGGATCTCATCCCCAACCCGGAGAGGGCAGTCCATCCTTGTCCGACTGAGGACCATGGTCTCAGATTTAGAGGTGCTGATTCTAATCCCAACCGCTTCACACTTTGCTGCGAACCACTCCAGTGAGAGTTGGAGATCACGGCTTTATGAAGCCAACAGTACCATGTCATCTGCAAAAAGCAAGGACGCAATACTGAGGCCACCAAACCGGACAGCCTCAACGCCTCGGCTGCACCTAGAAATTCTGTCCATAAAAGTTATGAAAAGAATCAGTGACAAAGGGCAGCCTTGGCGGAGTCCAACCCTCACTGGAAACAAATCCGATTTACTGCCGGCAATGTGGACCAAACTCTGACATTGGTCGTACAAGGACCGAACAGCCCTTATCAAGGGGTTCGGTATCCCATACTCCCGAAGCACCCCCCACAGAACCCCCCGAGGAACACGGTCAAACGCCTTCTCCAAGTCCACAAAACATATGTAGACTGGTTGGGCGAACTCCCATGCCCCCTCAAAGACCCTGCAGAGGGTGTAGAGCTGGTCCACTGTTCCACGGCCAGGACGAAAACTACACTGCTCCTCCTGAATCTGAGATTCGACTTCCCGACGGACCCTCCTCTCCAAAACCCCTGAATAGACCTTGCTAGGGAGGCTGAGGAGTGTGATGTAGTTGGAACACACCCTCCGGTCCCCCTTCTTAAAAAGGGGGACTACCACCCCAGTCTGCCAATCCAGAGGCACTGTCCCCGACGACCACGCGATGTTGCAGAGGCGTGTCAACCAGGACAGCCCCACAACATCCAGAGCCTTTAGGAACTCCGGGAGGATCTCATCCACCCCCGGGGCCCTGCCACCGATGAGCTTTTTAACCACCTCGGTGACCTCAACCTCAGAGATAGAAGACCCCGTCTCAGAGAACCCAGATTCTTCTTCTTCATGAAAAGGCATGTCGCCGGAATTGAGGAGGTCTTCGAAGTATTCTCCCCACCGAGTCCCAACATCCCGAGTTGAGATCAGCAGCGCCCCATCCCCACTATACACAGTGTCGATGCTGTGCTGCTTCCCCCTCCTGAGACGCCTGATGGTGGACCAGAATTTCCTTGAAGCCGTCTGGAATTCGTCTAAATAAAAAATATATATGTAAAAGATATAAATATGCAACATGGAAATCGGTGGTAGGCAGCAATGTGGCAGCACCCTGGGAGAAGTTAGGGGTCTGATACCTTGCTCAATGAGACCTCGGCACTGGATTTTAACTGGTTCCCAAGCCAAGTCCATTATGATTTGAGCCACTGACCATGCTGAATCTCGAAGCCAGCTGGCTAAGAACACAACATATACTAAATATAGAACTCAATTCCAAGTATAGAACTTATAAATTCATAAATCTACGATCTTATTATCTGTAAAGCAACTTCCAGAACAATTGTTAGCTTTGCATGTCTCTGTAAGCCAGAGAGTGAGTTTAATTTATAATTTATGTGTTGAAACTTCGCAACATTCCAGTTTTCAAATATATTTGCAAACAGATGTATTGGGCTGCTTAATACATCTGTTCAGTGACATCTCAAATGCAGAAAACAAATTGAAAGCTGAAAAGACATCACATTACGACTTTCTTTTGGTGGCATGGTGGCACAGTGGGTGGCACCGTCATCACTCACACAACAAGGCAGGTTTGAGTACCACTCTGTGAAGTTTGCATGTTCTCCCCGTTTTTGTGTGGATTCCCTCGGGGTTCTCCGGCTTCATCACACTACAAAAACATGCACTTCAGGTTAATTGGCTATTTCCTATTGCCCGTAGGAGTGAGTGAGCACTTGGGACAGTATATACATACATGTATACATACATATATATACAGTATATATACATATATATATACATATATATACATACACACACACACACAGACACACACACACACACACACACACACACATATATATATATATATATATATATATATATATATACATATATATATATATATATATATATATATATATATATATATATATATATATATATATATATATATATATACACATACTGTCCTGTAGTGGGCCCTGTGCTCACTGCCCAGCACCATAGAGCTCGATTGGCATTTGCCATAGATGACCAGAATTGGCAACTACGCCACTGGCGCCCTGTGCTCTTCACCGATTAGAGCCTTTATAACCTGAGCACATGCGACAGAAGTGAAAGGGATGGAGATGCAGTGGAGAATGATATGCCTGCAACATCACTCAGCATAACCTGTTTGGTGGTGGGTCAGTGATGGTCTGGGGAGGCATATCCCTGAAAGGACACACAGGCCTCTGTAGGTTCGATAATGCCCCTCTGCCTGCTATTAGGTATCGCGATTAAATCTTTGGACCTACAGTCAGAACCTATGCTGGTGCAATGGGACCTGTGTTCCTCAAGGTTCACGACAATGCGCGACTTTATGTGGCTAGAGTATTCAGGCAGTTCCTGGAGGATGAAGGAATTGATACCACTGACTGGCCCCCACATTCACCTGACCTAAACCCAATAGAACACCTCTGGGATAGTATATTTAGGTCCATCTGGTGCTGCCAGGTTGCTCCTCAGACTGTCCAGGAGCTCAGTGATGCCCTGGTCCAGATCTGGGAGGGGTTCCCCCAGCACTTCATCAATCGTCTCATTAGAAGCATGCCCTGACGTTGCCAGGCATGTGGGTGCCTCACAAACAACTGAGAATCATTTTGAGTTGCTACAATGACATTTTTGCAAAATGGACCAGACTTCTGATTCATTTTTTTCAATTTCATTTTTACGGTGTCTTTGATTTCCCTCGTCTATCGGATATTCATTTTCATTTCTATCAAATTATGTGGCATCATTTTGTTACTAATACATCACCTACTTATTATCAGGAAAGGTATTCAAGAACCTTTTCCCCCTGTTTAGATCTGATGTGTGTGTGTGTGTGTGTGTGTGTGTGTGTGTGTGTGTGTGTGTGTGTGTGTGTGTGTGTGTGTGTGTGTGTGTGTGTGTGTGTGTGTGTGTGTGTGTGTGTGTGTGTGTGTGTGTATATATATATATATATATACACTTGAACTGACCAAGACTTAGTGGACTAAGTGTATAGCCGCTAAGTCATTAAGCAGCCAAGTCCTTTACCTGCTAATAGAAACTCATGTGCATTTAATGAGAACATGATATCACACATATTTTAGAATTGTAAATGTGATGCTTACAAAATGTACATAAGTAATTAGCTGAAATGAACACTTTATTATAGCTCAGATCTGAATCCACTCTTAGAAATTGGCTTCAACATTTCAACACTTATATCGTGAGATACCTGACATAAAACCAGAGGTTCATGAGAAGTTTATTTCCATGTCATGACCTAACTGATCAGCTTTGTGACCTCAGCCAGACTGCATATCCTTGAATCAATTAATTACTTTCTTATCTTTCAGGCACAACAGTTTGATGCAGTTTATCAGAAGCGGCTTATGGAGCACCTGGGTGCTCCCAGTTTTCCAAGGAGGCATGCTTATAGGAAGAAAACAAAGCTTTCACTTCGACGGAAAAATAAAGTTTCGTCATCATGGAGGAATATTAGCACACAGAACACAACCAGCAGATCTACTACAGCCTTTAATGGTCACCGTAGAAGAATGATGAGAGCTGAACAATAGCTTCTGTCCTTGAGAAACACTGAATATTTATGTTAACTTGATTGAGTCAAGAAAGTTGCTCAATGCAGCAATTTAATGAATTAATACTTTCCATGTTTCATAATGTTCTCATTTCCAGAAGAAAAGAAACAACTGATATTTCACACCACCTCTGACCCAGCATCTGCTACACTGGCTTTTGGGAGTCAGTAGACTCTCTCAACTATATTTAGTGATTATTGTTAAATTTTGTCTTTATATTCATATTATGTAATTCCTTCCAACATAAGGGTTAGATAGATAGATAGATAGATAGATAGATAGATAGATAGATAGATAGATAGATAGATAGATAGATAGATAGATAGATAGATAGATAGATAGATAGATAGATAGATAGATAGATAGATAGATAGATAGATAGATAGATAGATACTTTATTATTAATCCCGGAGGAAATTGTATAATATGTATAACTGTATATTGTTATGTGTATAATTGTATAATATGTTATGTGTTTATCAGGTTTATTGTGTCGTATGTGTGTTTGTTATCAGAATGATACAAAAACTATTGTGAAACTTGGGTGGCATCAGTCTATTATCATTCTATTATTCTGCCAATGCTGGATCCATTATAGTATGGTTAAGCTTGTGGGAGATGATGTTTTTGAAAGCTTCTTAATTCTTAACATATAAAACTATTAAAGTATACTGCTATGCATACATCCACTGGACAAATGAGAAAATAAGTGTGCCACATGGGAGATATATATATATATATATATATATATATATATATATATGAAAAATTAGTATTAGTGTTCAAAAATATTTCCTACTTCTGGAACAGGATACATTTGAACACATTTGCTTTTCGTCATGTTATATTTCTATTAATTTCCTATTCTTCAATTATTGTTATCCTACTAGTACTACCACAGAATAACACACCTTCAGAAATAGGGTGGCATAATAATGGAAACCAACAATATACGCATTTCCCTTGCAGGAACTCTGATAATGTACCTAGGATTTTTAAACTCTTTGGCACATGTGTCAAATGTGGCCGGCAAGAGTATAACAGGTCATAGTGTCTAAAAATAAAGGGTCAAACATGTCCTTTCACAAGAAACCATATTTCCCACAATACAGTAGTTAAGCCCATTTTAACTGACAAAAAAGTTTTGAACAAAGTTACTGTCTTCAATTGTGTTTGATGTTATTGTTCTTTATTCACTTGGATAGTTTGAAACCTGATTGATGGAGTTCTGTAGGTTTCATAACCAGACAAATTAAAAGATTTATGTTATAACAGAGTAACAAACAAACAATTTTTTTTCTGTTCAACTGTAATGTTTGTAACTGAAATAACTAATAAATTCTGAGTTATTTAACATTAATTGTAGGTACATTTATTTTACATTACATTGAGTTATATTCAGTTACATTTATAAGTTACATCTTGCCTTTTGAAGACAGCCATTATGCTGATGTGAAAATGAGTTTGACACCCCTGTAATAATATTCACCTCAGTGTTAACAGTTGTGATTGCCAGTGCTTTTATTGTCTGTGGACCAGTCAGCAACACTGACGCTGGGTGGCAATCCTTAGTAGTTTAAGTGGCATTTGTCTTCAAAGAAAGCATATTGTTGTTTGCTCTCTGCTTGTTTTGCAGATCGGGTTTCCTTTAAAGTTCTGAGTTCATTTAGAGTCCTTTTTTGATTACTGTAGTTAAACAAAGTATTTGTCTCATGGTAATTTGTCTGTTTTTCTCTCTTGAAGAGTCACACTTCATAGTTTCATACCTTATACTCCTCACATAGCTAGGCTAATTGGGGATCTTACACCCACCACTTCATCCTGCCCATTGTGTCTTTGATTTCTGCACTTTAGGACCTAGAATTGTCAATGTAGCAGATGGAAAACTGAGACTTTCTGGTTCAATTAATACTGCTGATAGCACATTGATAACTTCGAAATGCCACATTTCAGAATTTAAAATTCCATGATAATGTGTGATTAATCAGTTAAACCATTTGGGTTCACTTTATCATCTGTGGATACGATCTGGTTCAAAGCTGGAAAACAAAGAAAAACATTTTCTCAGACAAGAAGGTGTTTCTGGCCTTTTGACTCCACAACATCTGTTTCTACTTAGCTTGATAAGGCAGGAGGAGACAACGTGCTCTTTGTGGATGCATGCGTCACAGCCAGATAGTGAGTTACGCTCTCACCTCTTCCCATGCAAAACAAATTGAATAAAGCACTCCCCTCACATTTGATTCTCATGGCCATAAGTGAACTACTGTTGTCAGATTGAAAGAATAAATTTTAGGATGGTAACATTTTGCACCTTTTTTTTTTTGGATGTGGTAACAAGTCTGTGAAAGAATACTTGGATTTTTCAGAGGTTTTATCCATCCAACATTCCCATATTCTTGAATCAAATTGATTGGACAAACATATTTTATTTCACAAGGTCTGTCGTCAATATTATAGCTAAAATGTAGTTGTTTTACTCATGTACCTGCGTAAATACAATGAGAACAGAAACAGTTCTGTTGAAGGTAACGGTGCACACTGCGAACAGACAGCTGAAGGTTGGTTGGGTTTAGGGAGGGGTTTATCGAAGCCAATCCCTGGGATCTCACTATAACACATGTTCAGAGCAACCTGATGTTACTTACTGATGGTAGTACACTGTGGAATGTACTTCTATGTCAGTCACACCGATTGACTTACAGCATTTATAAAGCTCTACATCTTCAATGCGTTTTCACATATTTGTTTTAGAATGATAAACTCTATGACATTATTCCATCACAAATATATTTTGGCTGTTTGTTCACAACAAGCTTTTTTTGTGGTTGAATAGCTAGAAGGTCAACCTGCCTCTGGCTGTGGGATCATACTGTTGTTGTCTCCTATCTCTCCGTCAAGGATGTTGGAGCTTGTAATTGTGTTTGCAAAACACATTGTGTTTGAAAAACTATGAAGACATTATACCCTTTTGCAGTCCTCGTATTACCAGCGTGTAGCTTAAACTCCATGAGTAGGTAATTGTCCAATGGACCAATGGGAAAATATTTGAAAACATTCACTGTTCAAGGACAATTGAACTTGCTGGCATCATTAACACCAAAATTTCTGTTTTGAATTTTCCTTATGAATCTTTTAGCAATTCTGCTTTCTGAATCTGTGCATAGTTTAGGTGTGTATCATTATGTTTATTTCAGATTTAGCATTTATACTATATATATATATATATATATATATATATATATATATATATATATATATATATATATATATATATATATATGTGTGTGTGTGTGTGTGTGTGTGTGTGTGTGTGTGTGTGTGTGTGTGTGTTCTCTCTGGGAGTGACCAGGAAGGATAGGCTCAGGAATGAGTACATCAGAGGGACAGCACATGTTAGAAGTTTTGGAGATAAAGTCAGAGAGGCCAGACTGAGATGGTTTGGACATGTCCAGAGGACAGATAGTGAATATATTGGTAGAAGGATGCTGAGTTTTGAACTGCCAGGCAGGAGGCCTAGAGGAAGACCAAAGAGGAGGTTTATGGATGTAGTGAAAGAGGACATGAAGGTAGTTGGTGTGAGAGAAGAGGATTCAAAGGACAGGGCTAGATGGAGGAAATTGATTCGCTGTGGCGACCCCTGAAGGGAAAAGCCGAAAGGGAAAGAAGAAGATATATATATATACAGTATACACACACACACACACACACACACACACACACACACACACACACACACACACACACACACACACACACACACACACTAGCGGGAACCCATCAAATTCCATAATAAGACAACAATATCAAACTCCATAAAAACAAATGTATTGTATAATAAACCAAGGGCACCCAACTTAGTCAAAAATCAGCGTGACAAAACATCAACAACTTTGTGTTGGCAAATCATGGATTGCGCGGGCGGGCATCGCGAAGCCGTAGATGAATGTTAGCAGGCTAACTGGAGAGAGAAAGGTAACTAATCGTAAGATTGGGAAAGAAGCTAACGTTAAAGGAAAAGGCACCTGTCAAAAGAGCAAGTGGAAAAGAAATGTTAGAGAAGTGATAGTTCTGTTAGCTGACTACATGAACACAACTGTATGTAGTTACTTAAAGACAGTTTTTGTCAGATGTCCGAAGAGCATTTGGATACTACATCGATTGTCCCATTCCAAGCGGAAACCATAACTGGCAAGCCCCAAACTGTTCGGGCTAGCCAGCTAGTTTCACTCAGAAATCATTGCTGTTTTCTGTGTCGTTTTCTGCTGTTTGGACTTTCTGCTCAAAAACATGAACATTGTTGGAACAGTTACAACACTAAAATTATGTTAACTTCGAAATCGCGCCCCATGTATAGTTAAAAGAAGAAGAAGTATACTTTATTGATCCCTCAGGGGGAAATTACAAAGTCACTCGTTTAGTTTGACAAGTATACAAGGCCCCTGAAAACACAAGCATACAAGGGGGCCTGTAAGCATGCAGTTAGTACAATCACATCACTACGCACATCAGGGAGGCAGAGTGACGGGCAGCAGCTTCGGAACGCGCCCCAATTTGAGTGGCTTGTAAGGGGGACGGCGCCTTGCTCAAGGGTGCCTCAGCAGTGGCTGGGAGGTGAGCTGACACCTCCCACTGTCAGCCTCCTGCAGATTTAAATTGAGCTCATTGAGATGTGATGTTATGTCAATCAAAAAGGCAGCTATATTCATCTTGTGCTCATCTCGTAAAAACAGTGAACACTGAGATGCTCTCTGACTGTTGACCTGCTCTAAGAAAGCTGCTATTTCTTTTCGAATGGACCAGAAACACTCCAGTGCATTGCCATTATTCAGCTACCTCACATTGTTGTGCAGTAGCAGGTCACCGGCATTTGCCTCCACAGCTTCTAGAATTCCTCTCAGGAGGCGATGCTGAAGGGATGATGATGTCCTGAGGAAGTTGATGAGTTTCATCACTGTGCTCATGACTTCAGCAAAATGTTCTGATAGAGTGGCACACAGTAGTTTGATGGATGAGACAGTGATAGATAATGATATCTGAGTTGTCCTCTTTCATCCGGGGCACAGCCCCCCCTCTCCTTTCCTACCATTGCAGGGGCACCATCTGTGGTGACAGAAACCACTCGCTTCATATCTATACCCCTCTTTGTCAGCATATCTTTTATTGCTGCATATATGTCCTCTCCTCGTGTGTGTTAGTGATGTTACACCCAGCAGGTCCTCATAGAACTCCGTCTTATCTTTGTGAAGGAACCTAACACACACCAAAAGCCGGGCATTATCAGTAGCATCTGTAGATTCATCAATGGCCAAAGATATGCATGGTGAACTCTGAATTGCTGCATCAAGCCATGCCAGGACACCATCTGTTAATATTTCTGATTTTCCGCTTGCAGTTGAAGCTGACATGGGGATTTGAGTTTTCCACACATTTCATCTCTGTTTTCCCTCAAATAATGTTTCAACAACAGCATTCAAGCACTCCTTCACAACTGGCCCATCACTAAAAGTATTTTTATGTCGCCCCAAAATCCACGATACCTTTAGTGAACATTTGTTGGCACATTGCTGTGCTGTAAAGGTATGCGTGATGAGTTGGGTGGATCTCTCATACCGGGCTTACAGCTCGGTTATTTTGCGTGCCCTCTGCTCGGAGTTCAGCGGATAACTTTGCTCAAAAGTTCTGTGTTTGGTTACATAATGGCACTTCACGTTTGCACTTTTAATTAATGCCAGGTTTTCGGAGCATATGAGGCACAATGGTTTTGAGCCGACTGCCGGAAGAATAAACATTAACTTTCTTTTTTTAGTGCAAGCCATGTTGTCCTCACCGCGTATTCTTCCGTTCCTCTCTGTTGTAACAGTAAACTCACAATGGATGGTAGCAGTACTTCTAGGTGTGCTTACCTCACCAGTAAACAAACAATCTGACTGGCTGGGCTAAATCCAGCCATTACTGTATTAACTGGAGTTTGTAGCCGCGACCATCAGTAAAAATGGGCCAAGAAAATCTGCTCTTGTGAATTTATCAGAGTCGTCATGGGTCCGGACAGAACCATCACGCGGTCCGTATCTGGACCGCCATTCGGAGACCCCTGTTCTGGAAGCTCCTGTCAGGCATCATGGTGGCTAAGATGAGTAGGCACATGGATCAATATATGAGCGGGGCACAGAAAGGAGTTGGTAGTAACACCAGGGGAGCCGAGCACCAGCTACCAGACTGTAAGAATAGGCAGACCAACTTGTGCACCGCCTGGATTGACTACCAGAAAACTTACGACTCAATGCCACACACATGGATACTGGAATGTCTGGAACTGTATAAGATCAACAGGACACTAAGAGCCTTCATCAAGAACTCAATGGGGAAGTGGAAGACAACCCTGGAGACTAACTCCAAGCCAACTGCCCAAGTTAACATCAAGTGCGGCATATACCAAGGGGATGCACTATCACCACTGCTGTTCTGCATAGGCCTGAACCCCCTCAGTCACATCATCACAAAGAGTGGCTACGGATACGGATTCCGAAGTGGGACAACAATCAGCCATCTCCTCTACATGGATGACATCAAGCTGTATGCCAGAAATTGACTCACTGATCCACACCACCAGGATCTACAGCGACGACATAGGGATGTCATTCGGATTAGACAAATGTGAGCGGATGGTATCAAGAAGAGGCAAGATGATCAGAACTGAAGGGGTTGACATACCAGGGGGCAGGATAGAAGACATCAAAGACAGCTACAAGTACCTTGGAGTACAAGTCCTGAGAAGTCAGCTGAATGGCAAGAACAAGGTCCGAGCCATCAACATGTATGCACTGCCTGTCATCAGATACCCCGCTGGGATCATAAACTGGCCAAAGGAGGGGATAGAAGCCACAGACATCAAGATGAGAAAGCTCCTCACCATGCATGGAGGGTTTCACCCCAAGTCCAGCATCCTGAGGATGTACACTAAGCGGAAAGAGGGAGGCCGAGGACTAGTGAGCATCAGGGCCACTGTCCAGGATGAGATATCAAAAATCCAAGAGTACATCAGGAAGATGGCCCCAACAGATGAACTGCTCAGTGAATGCCTAAGACAGCAGAAACCTGAGGAGGAAGAGGAGGAGGAGGAGACAACATGGAGGGACAAGCCCCTACATGGCATGTACCACCGTCAAATAGAGGAAGTGGATGATATCAAGAAGACCTACCAATGGCTGAATAAAGCTGGACTGACAGACAGCACAGAGGCACTGATCATGGCAGCACAAGAACAGGCCCTAAGTACAAGGGCAATAGAGGCCAATATCTACCACAGTAGATCTGACCCAAGGTGCAGGTTATGTAAAGAAGCCCCAGAGTCAGTCCAGCATGTGGTAGCAGGGTTTATGATGCTCGCCAGCTCAGCATACATGGAAAGGCACAACCAAGTAGCTGTGATAGTGTACAGGAACATCTGTACCCAGTATGGTCTAGAAGTACCCAAATCCCAATGGGACGTACCACCGAAGGTGGTTGAGAACGACAAGGCTAAGATCCTGTGGGACTTCAGCTTCCAGACCAACAAACAGCTGGTGGCTAACAAACCGGACATAGTGGTGATGGACAAAGAGCAGAAGAGAGCAGTGGTGATAGATGGGGCGATTCCAGCTGACGCCAACATCAGGAAGAAGGAACACGAAAAGATTGAGAAATATCAAGGGTTGAAAGAACAGCTGGAACAGATGTGGAAGGTCAAGGTTAATGTGGTCCCCGTGGTAGTAGGAGCACTTGGGGCAGTGACCCCCAAACTGGAAGAGTGGCTCCAGCAGATTCCTGGAACAGCATCTGAAGCCTCAGTCCAGAAGAGCGCAGTCCTACGAACAGCTAAGATACTGCGCAGAACCCTCAGACTCCCAGGCCTCTGGTAGAGGACCCGAGCTTGAGGATGACACACAGATACCACCCCACAAGGGTGAGAGGGACATTTTCTATAAATAAATATAAATATATACTGTATATATATATATATATATATATATATATTCCGGTGGGAATTGGACTACTGTTGGTCGAAGAAGGAGAGGAGGAATGTGTGTCCATAGGAAGAGCGAGAAGAGCATTGCCAAGAGTATAGAACTGAGAGTACGGACATTGAAAGTTGGAACTATGACATTCAAAGGTAGAGAGTTGGTTGAAATAATGCAGAGGAGCAAGGGAGACATACTGTGTGTTCAGGAGACCAGGTGGAAATGTAACAAGGTTAGAAGTTCAGGAGCAGGGTTCAAGTTGTTCTATCATTGTGTAGAAAGGAAGAAAAATGGAGTAGGAGTTATCTTGAAGAAGGAGTTTGTTAGGAATGTTCTGGAAGAGAAAAAAAAGTGTCAGAGTGATGAGTCTGAAGCTAGAAATCGCAGGTGTGATGTTCAATGTTGTTAGTGGGTATGCTCCACAGGTAGAATGTGAGCTGGAGGAGAAGGAGAAATTCTGGTTGGACCTTGATGAAGTGATGCAGAGCATACCTAGAAGTGAGAGAGTTGTCATTGGTGCAGACATCAATGGACATGTAGGTGCAGGAAACAGGTGATGAGGAGGTGATGGGCAGGTTTGGTATCCAGGAGAGGAATGCAGATGGTGGTTGACTTCGCAAAAAAGATGGAAATGACTATAGTAAATACTTTCTTCCAGAAGAGGCAGGAACATAGCGTGACCTATAAGAGTGGAGGTAGGAGCACACAGGTAGACTACATCTTGTGTAGACGGTGTAATCTCACGGAGATCAGTGACTGCAAAGTAGTGGTAGGCGAGAGTATAGCCAAACAGCATAGGATGGTGGTGTGTAGGATGACTCTGGTGGTGAGGAGGATGAAGAGGGCAAAGGCAGAGCAGAAGACGAAATGGTGGAAGCTAAAAAAGGAAGAATGTTGCGGGACTTTTCGGAGGGAGTTAAGACAGGTTCTTGGTGGTAAGGAGGTGCTTCCAGATGACTAGACAACTACAGTTAATGTGATTAGGGAGACAGGTAGGAGAGTGCTTGGTGTGTCATCTGGAAAGGAAGTAGATAAGGAGACTTGGGGGTGGAATGTGAATGTACAGGAGTGTGTACAAAAAAAAAAAAAAAACCTGACACAGCAGCAGCTTACAGAAGGAAAGAATGTCAGGCCAGAGATCAGGTGTAGGCACCCATGCCCAACTAATTGCCTATCATTCAGTTACACTGATGCTGGTAGAACTTGGTTCGCTAGACTGTTATCAGCCACTGGCTGCTGCTCATTTGTTGTATGAAAAAGCGTCAGCTCGTTATTCCACAGAAATCTATTTGAATATCCGGATGTGACTCCATCCTAGCAAGTTGGCAGAACTAAGGGCTTTGACATATGTATGTGAGTTAATGATAAAGCCATAATGGTGACTTGTGACTAGGTATTGTGGAAAGAGTGAATGGGATTTTGAAGAACAAACCCAAAAAATGTGCATGTCAATGCAGAGGTCAATGCCTTCTTCTATTTATGAAACTGCTTAGGGACCTTCTCTTGATATTTTGACAAATGACACAAAGTCGTATGTGAAACAAATGACTATCATCCACAGAAGCATCTCTGCTTGTGTTATCTCATTGCAGGCAAAAGTTAAATATGAGGAGGAAACACCTTCAGTGGCACCTGGAGACTTCGTGTACATAAAGGTATTCAGAAGAAAGTGGAACGTCCCCTGATGGTAGGGTCCATATGAGGTGGTAAGAGCCACTTCCACTGCAATGTAGGTCAAAGGGGGTCGTGGTTGGGGACTGACGTGGTTCCCAACCCCCGGGCCGCGGACCGGTACCGGTCCGTGGCTCATTTGGTACCAGTCTGCGCAGAAAGGAAAAATAATTTACATTATTCCGTTTTATTCATTTCGGAGTCTGAAAGATGTTTTATTTTGAAAAGTAACGTCTGTGCGGAATGACCCACAGACGAATGCATGCATGTCCCGCTTGACATGTCTCAGTCACGTGACAGGTTATCAACCCACACAATTAAGCGCCCACAGCCTGTGTTCTGGATTAAAGTCAAGGCAGATTATCCTGAGATCGCCCAAAAAGTATCGAAAACCTTGCTTCTATTTCCAACCTCCTGTCTTTCTGAAGCGGGATTTTCAGCAGTGATCGTAAAGAAAACTAAACTTGCTGAGTGGACCGAACGTCCGAAACACACTTCAGCCGCATTGTGTCCCATTACCCCTAGATTAGCGGTCCCTAATGACACAGTGATTCCTCAACTTTCTCTGCTGTCCCCCTTTGGTTTCGAGAATATGTCTCTGGCTTCCTCCCATGCCATTTTTACAAACTCATGTGTGTGCATGGGTGGTTGATTGTCTTTCATGTGGCCTGTGACACACTGTCAATGAGACTGGGGCAAACCCCATTTCTCCCCTGCAGCCAGCTGGGATAGACTACAGCAACACATAAGGTGGAAAAGTGGCTGGAGATGGGACAATTACAGTTATTGTCCTCCTTAGCAATAGAGTGCTCCAGCTGCATTCACACAAAGTCCAACAATGCACCATTTTTTCCTAGGTGATGGCATATTTACTTTTGTTTCCTAAGATAACTAGACAGATAAAAAACCCAAACTCTTTTCATTCTTAACTTCTTTTAAGCTAATTCTTTTGATCCCTGTCTCTCTTGACAATATTTTAAGAGGGGAGAATTTTAGATGGTTTACAAACAGATACCTTCAAATACTACTAGGTGTACATTTGGACAACTTAAATTTTTCAAAGAAAATGTCATGTATTGGCTTCATTCACTGAATAAATTTGTGGGAGCTCTAACAATCAAATAAATTCAGACTGATCTTATTTCATATTTTGTTCTTCAAAAAAAAAAAAACACTATGGTGCACACCCATGCTCATATCTGCAGTGTTGGGCTGGGAGTTTTTATCGTCAGTGTAATGAACTGACCTTCAAAAAGCAAGCAACTGCTAGGCATGGTTACGCTCTCTATAACACAAACCAGAGTGTAACCCACTGCCTGCACTGCTTCTTCAATGCAGGCTTTTGCACACACTTCACAGATGGTTTCTACTTTTTCATTTGAATGAGACATTTTGTGAGCATTCATCTGACAGTATTGCAGTACTACAAATGACATTCAACTATGGAGACCCCGTCACTATCACACACATCCTACACACTTTTTAAAAAAAAAGTATTTATAAATCTGAGCCATCTGTGAATTTTGTACTATAACACCATAGTGTTATTAAAATAATAATAATATTTAAACTTCTGTACTTTCACACTCAAAGCATTCACAATTCACACACATCATAGCATCCCTCTGGGGGGCATTAAACAAGGGCATGGAAGTGCTATATGGGCAGCAGACCAAACTAAAACACAGGAAAATTAAGTGATTACACTGTGTTGGTTAAAATATGAAACTACCTCCCATTATATGCATGTATACAGACCCTGTGTAGGTATCTAATCATTTTATTTATTATTACTTGAGAATTTTCTGTGAATTTCTGTGAAGTCACAGGTGATTGAATTGCTAGTCTTGTGTGTAATGAAAAAATAGGTGATTTAAACCTATTATAATGCAAGAATCTGATCTGTGCAGGACATTTCTCTGTGAGGGAAGAAAAAGTGTCTGTCGTAGACTTGTCTTGTACTTACAGCAGTCGCACTGGAAGGAGGAGACAATGTGAGATGGGCTGGAATGATTAGACAATTACAACAGAGGGAAAAATGTCAGGAACAACAGGATAAACAGGACTGGACAAATGGAGGGAGAGGGAAAGAGCTAAGCTGAAAAGTAAAAAAAAATCATGGCAAGAAAGAATGCGCCCTCACGCATTCGCGCATCAAAGCTTGCAACTTCACCTCATTGCGGATTTGTGGTAGACAGTCACGTGATACTGTACGTGCATTCTATTGGCTGACGGCATCCGGAATTGCGCTATGATCCGTCAGTCTCGGTCTAAACTGTCTATCAGAGTGTGGAAAAAGGTCATGCAGATGGTGGTTTAATATCAGTATGGGGAGGGTTCATAAATGTTTAAATTACTGTAAATAATAAGATAGTTTGTCGCTCTATCTTATTAATTGTGTGTCATTACTGGAACGCATTAACCACAAAGAACGAGGGCACACTTTATTAGCAGTGGAAAAAGAAGGCAGGAGGGATTGCACCGTTTGTTAGTGAGAAGTGGTACAATCCAGGACATGTGCGCATGGATGAAGGTGTCTGCTTGCCGTAGGAATGCGGCCATATTATCTGCCTCGGGAGTTCACGTCTGCCATTCTGATTGTAACCTACAACCCCCGATCAACTGACGCACCAACGGCATGTGATGTCGTCACCTCCACTGTCGCCAGGGTGCAGACCCAGCATCCAAATGCCTTCACAGTGATTATTGGTGACTTCAACCATGTCACCCTAAACCAATTGCTGCCCACCTTTCACCAATATGTGGACTGTCCCACCAGGATAAATAAGTCATTGGACCTACTGTGTGCAAACACCAGGGGGGGGAGCCCGAGGCGTTCCCAGGCCAGCAGTGAGACATAGTCTCCTCCCAGTAGGACATGCCCGGAGCACCTCAGCTGGCTCCGCTCAAGACGGAGCAGCAGCGGCTCTACTCCGAGCTCCTCCCTGGTGCCTGAGCTCCTCACCCTATCTCTAAGGGTGTGCCCAGCCACTCTACGGAGGAAACTCATTTCAGCCGCTTGTATCTGGGATCTTGTTCTTTCGGTCATGACCCAAAGCTCATGATCATAGGTGATAGTAGGAACGTAGATTGACCGGTAAATCGAGAGCTTCGCCTTGCGACTCAGCTCCTTCTTCACCACAACAGACCTATACAGCGACTGCATCACTGCAGAAGCTGCACCGACCCGTCTGTCAATGTCACGTTCCATCCTTCCCTCACTCGCGAACAAGACCCCAAGATACTTAAACTCTTCCACTTGGGGCAAGGACACTCCACCGACCTGAATAGGGCATACCACCCTTTTCCGGTCAAGAACCATGGCCTCGGATTTAGAGGTGCTGATCCTCATCCCACTTGCGTCACACTCTGCTGCAAACCATCCCAGTGCACGCTTAAGGTCCAGGTTTGATGAGACCAACAGGACAACATCATCTGCAAAAAGCAGAGATGAAATCCTTTAGTCCCCAAACTAGATTACCTCCGGACCTTGGCTGCGCCTAGAAATTCTGTCCATAAAGATTATGAACAGAACCGGTGATAGAGGGCAGCCCTGCCGGAGTCCAACATGCACCTGGAACATGTCTGACTTACTGCCGGCAATGCGAACCAAGCTCTGGCTTCGGTCGTACATGGACTGGACAGCCCTCAGCAATGGGCCCCGGACCCCATACTCCCGAAGCACTCCCCACAAGGGAGGGACACGGTCGAATGCCTTCTCCAGATCCACGAAACACATGTGAACTGGTTGGGCAACTCCCATGAACCCTCGAGCACTTGATGGAGAGTGTAGAGCTGGTCCAGTGTTCCACAACTGGGACGAAAACCGCATTGTTCCTCCTGAATCCTCGGTTCGACTATCGGTCTAATCCTCCTCTCCAGTACCCTGGAATAGACTGTCCCCGGGAGGCTGAGGAGTGTGATCCACACCCTCCGGACCCCCTTTTTGAAAAGAGGGACCACCACCCCGATCTGCCAGTCCAGACGTACTGTCCCCGACTGCCATGCAATGTTACAGAGACGTGTCAACCATGACATCCCCTGCACATCCAGAGACTTGAGGTACTCAGGGCGAATCTCATCCACCCCTGGTGCTTTGCCACCGAGGAGTTTGGCAACCACCTCGGTGACTTCAGCTTGGGTGATGGACTAGTCCACCTCTGAGACTTCAGCCTCTGCTTCCTCTGTGTAAGACATGGCAGCGGGATTGAGGAGATCCTCAAAGTATTCTTTCCACCGCCCGACATTCCTCAGTTGAGGTCAGCAGCTCTCCGCCTTGACTGTAAACAGTGTTGGCTGTGCACTGCTTTCCCATCCTGAGGCACCAATGGTTTGCCAGAATTTCCTGGAGGCTGACTGATACTCTTCCACCATGGCCTCCCCGAACTCTTCCCAGACCCGAGTTTTTGCCTCCGCGACTACTCGAGCTGCAGTACGCCTGGCCTGCCTGCACCTGTCAGCTGTCTCCAGAGTCCTACAATTCAACAATTTGATAGGACCCCTTCTTGAGCTTGACGGCCTCCCTTACTTCCGGTGTCCACCACCAAGTTCGGGGGTTACCACTGCGACAGGCACCAGAGACCTTGCGACCACAACTCCGAGCAGCCACTTCGACAATGGAGGCGGAGAACATGGTCCACTCTGACTCAATGTCCCCAGCCTCTTGCGGGATCTAGGAGAAGCTCTCCCGGAGGTGGCAGTTGAAGACCTCACCGATAGAGGGTTCTGCCAGATGTTCCCAGCAGATTCTCAAAACACGTTTGAGCCTGCCGGGTCTGTCCAGCCTCCTGCCAGCGGATCCAACTCACCACCAGGTGATGATCGGTTGACAGCTCTGCCCCTCTCTTCACCCGAGTGTCCAACACACGCAGTCAGAGGTCTGATGATACGACAACAAAGTCGATCATCGACCTCCGGCCTAGGGTGTCCTGGTGCCATGTGCATTTATGGACATCCCTGTGGTTGAACAAGGTGTTTGTTATGCACAAACTGTGACTAGCACAGAAGTCCAATAACAGAACACCACTCGTGCTCAGATCGGGGAGGCCGTTCATCCCAATCACCCCTTTCCAGGTCTCACTGTCATTGCCCACGTGAGCGTTGAAGTCTCCAAAGAGAACAATGGAGTCCCCAGTCGGAGCACTATTCAGTACTCCTCTCAGGGACACCAAGAAGGCCGGGTATTCCGCACTGCAATTTGGCCCGTAGGCCGAAACAACAGTGAGACACCTGTCTCCAACCCGAAGGCGCAGGCGACCCTCTCGTTTACCGGGGTGAACTCCAACATATGATGGCTGAGCTGTGGGGCCACAAGCAAGCCCACACCAGCCCGCCGCCTCTCACCTTGGGCAACACCAGAAAAGTTGAGAGTCCAGCACCTCTCAAGGGTGCTGGACTCTGGCAACATAGCTCCTGGGATCATTCGGGCACTCAACCCCCCCCACCACCACCACAATAAGGTGGCAGCTCTTGGAGATTTACAGTACGTGTTAGTGTTTTGTTTTTGTTTTTTTTAAAAAGAGTGTTTCAAGACATATCTTGTAACAGATAAAGGTGGATTAGTAAAATTGAAAGTGCTATCTTGAAGGTTGCTTTTACCTATGTAAAAACTCAAGTAGCTGTTTTGTCATGCATTTTAAAGGGACAGTAAAGTTAATTTTAAGTGACATATATGTTATTCATTATTACGAAAAGTAGAAGAAAATTTTTTTTTAAATGTGTAGCATCATCCGCTTGGTCAAAAAAGCTTAAAATCTGCACCGCAGCGGCTTCCGCATTCAGTGGTCACGTGGGTGTCATACGTCACTGGGGCCAAACGCAGTTTAGCAGCCATAAGAAACAATACAATTCTAAACGCGATTAACACCAAAAATATCATGGTTACCTGCGCGGTGAATGGTTGTGTCCACAGAACAGCAAAAAGACGCGACTTTCAAACAAATTCACTGTGGAATTAATAACAACTAGAGTTGTTGTTAATTCCACACAGTCCAATAATAATAAATGGCGGTTAGCTCAATGCTAACAATATGGACAATCCCATTGACGGGCTAGCGCGTTAGCATTTTTAGCGCGATACCTTCCCAGAAGGTATTCTAAAGAACGATAGGTCCTTGTCTTCGCGTGTTTTTGCTGGTCTGTTGACACAACCGTTCACCGCGCAGGTAACCAGGATACTTCTGGGGTTAATCGTCTAGAATTGCATTGTCACTGGGGCCAACTATTTTTGGCCCCGGTGACGTATGATGCTCACGTGACCACTGAATGCTGAAGCTGCTGCGACGCAGATTTTACGCTTTTTTGACCAAACGGATGATGCTACACACATATTTTTCCTTGTATTTTTCATAATGATGAATAACATATGTCACTTAAAATTAACTTTATTGTCCCTCTAAATGATTTCTAAACTTATTTTTATAGTACTATATCCTGATGCTACTGCATCTTAACCTAACTGAAGCCATTTTAGCTGATTGTACTTGGATTTAAAAATCAAGTGTACGACACCAACATGTGATCGCACGATTGCCAAGTTAATAAAATTGTAACATTAATGCAATGCATGAAAACACCTACCAATGACGTTGCATGTTTATTAGACCTACTTGTGTGCCTATATAAGGAGACACAATAAATCTGTATATAAAGTAAAATGAACAGTTTTATTTCAAATAAAAATGTTTATTATTTGTAGAACATATTGTTTCTTTTTTTGTACTTATATATTTCACACAATGGACCATAATTTATTCAAACATAATAGTTTGTAAAAGAAGACATTTAGTAAACTATCAAGGAATTTAGAATTTTAAACAGGTACTTTCACTGTATAATAAAGTTCCGTACAATGCAGGCTATTTTAGAAAAAAAGGTCTGGAAATGTGGCACAGCTTCGCTCAAATATGTTCACGCATGCATGGATAGAGTGAAGCTCTAATATGCAGATCTGCTTCAAGAGCCTTTATTTTATCCCACAACAGGGACATTGTTTGGAGAGTGAAGAAGCTCCCATATTTCATAGATGATCTATCATTATGGGTTGTTTGGTGAGCTAACACATACTTACATATCCAGAAAAGGAATTTTGATCACATGTACATAATTTTAGCACTAAATCACTATTATTGTTGTTCTGATGACTGCAGGCTGCTGAGTGCTGCATTGCTTCGTCTAAGTTTGGCCTTCAGTCGTGCAATCTCCTCCTCTTGAGCCAGCTCCTTGTAGTCTGCTTTCTGCTGCAGCAATGTGGAAGCTGCATCCTCACATCCTCCCCCTGTCCAGCTCGGGTTGTTACACTGCGCTACAAATCCAACAATGTTAACACATCCTCTGCTGACAGTTTTTATATTTGTGTCTATACAGCTATTATGAGTGACAATCTCAGCTTGTTCACCTCCCAGCTTTATCTCATTGTCTTTCTGCTCCCTCTGAAGATGAATCCAAGCTTCCTTCCTGACAGATACTTGCTCTGCAGACTGCTTACAACTCACATCGTCAACCCAGTCAGTGCACTGAATGGCAGACCTTGCAGTCATGGACGAGGCTATATCCTGTTTAGTTTTGCTGCATGTTCCTTTCCATGTGATGATTTTATTTTTGGTATTGTTGTCATGCAGATGCTCCTGTAGGGCACACAAAGCAATGGTACATGAGGCTATAGTACATGAGTTTGTCAAAGTACAAACAAATAGTAGTTTGTCTGTTGAGATTCATGATACAAAATAGTACAAAATAAACCAAGACAACCACGTTTCATTTCTATCAGGGCTTTGTTGTTCAAAGTCAATGACAGAAATCTGTTTGGTTCCCTCACTCAAATAACCAAAGACTCTGCAGAATATGTGGTTCCTGGATTTCTACCCTGTATTATTCCAAGAAAAATAGCAGCTCCCTTTCCTTGTAAACTAACTTGTCTTTGCTATTGGTGTCCCCCAAGTGTTGAGTCAGTTAACTCATCAATATATAATTGCCACACTAAACAATTCTAAATAAAAGCTGTCCAACATATCATAATATTCTTGGAGGAATTACTCTTTAATTCCCCTCTTATGAAAACCGTTAATTTGGTATGCGAGTTGCTGGAGGCCTTTGGTTTCGGTTCTATTGGGAAATTCAATGGACTCATGTACTATAAACAGATGAACAGTGCTGTTAGCAGCAATGAAGACAGTTTCTAAGCAGTAATATCAGGAATGGTGTTGAGGGAGGGGGGGCCGTGTACCTGCGGTTGGAGCAAGGAACCTTAAAAGTATATTGAAACAATCAAGAATAAAACAGTGAGGCCCAATTACATACACTATTTTCTGCACTATAAGGCACACTGGATTATAAGGTCCACCTTTAATGAATTATTTTTTAAATAATTTGTTCCATATATAAGGCGCACTGGATTATAAGGCGCATATAATATTTAAAGAAAAAAAAAGATAAAAAAAAAAATAGTGGCTGTAGTCGCGCTATCCGTCCACTAGATGAAGCATTCATGGCTGTGAGTACCTTTAATCAACTGTGAATGCCCCCAATTGTCATGTCAGTGAGGCCATTCTGAGCCTCGTCAAGAAAAACCTGATCACTTGATCACTTTGCCGTCTTAGAAATAAGTCAACACGCATGGGTTTTTTTCTTAGCTGCTGAGAATTACTGATAAAAGTCCTACAAAATACTGTAGTATAAAATTATCTATAAACAGTCAAATTACAAAGTGGTGTATTTGCCACTCTGTCTGGCAAAATATGCCATATTAAAAAACCCGACATAAAAAATTGGTTAAATTCATTACGAGTGGACCACTCAGTTCGAACAGGACGGATTATTTCCTGATCTGAAGTTCGAAGCACGTAGTTTGTCTTCGTTTATTAATCAAATCTTGTTTTGATCGACCGGTCGTCCAGTCCGAGGTGAGGTGCAGCTATTTGCTGCTGTGTATCCTAAACAATTTTTTAACTAGTTTTTAATGTCAGGCTGCTAATTTACTGGCAAATGCGACGCTCTGTTTTACCCATAGAACTGACTTTAACATCGGTGTCTCACCGCCGTGAATCTCACCACACGTTGCTGCCAGACAGAATACACAAGCCAAAACTGCGCCACTCCACCCCCCCACAGGTATCAACTACATTTGAAAATCAATTGCAGCACACCAGGCACCTTGGTCTAGAAGTGACTCTGCTCTTGAAATTTCAGAAAAGGCTGGAAGTTCAGCTTTGAGGATCTGTCATTCACCTTTATGCCAGTTTCTCCGTGTTTCCGCAGACTAATAGAATGGACCATCACTAGATACCACATTACAGCACTGACACTCGACAATAGCATCGACCAATTAAGTTTAAAGTGGGTTATTTCTGGCGCCACAGTGGTTGGGAAATACTGAGATCAGTCAGTCAGTCAAATTTTATTAATAGAATTGTTGAAAATTTCCTGTTTTGCTACGTTATCGTAGCCGGTCACCGGTGCTCTCAGCAGGCTGCTCTGCTGTCAGACAGCAGGTCAGTGAGAGCCACGACTTCAGCCACTTGACTACCATTGTTGGGGGCGTAGGCCAGCCACAGTGCCTTGTGAGGGTGTTCTTTGGTGGTGTAGGGCAGCCTGACTGCCGGCCAGACTGCCGGATTTTTTTTCAGCAATCTTGTTTTTAACCAATATTAATATTGATCCATATACAAGGCGCTTCGGATTATAAAGCGCACTACAGGATTATGAGAAAATAATAGGCTTTTAAGTGCGCCTCATAATGCGGAAAATACTGTAATTAAAAATACCTGAAAAACTATCCAGTATATAAAATTATCCAGTATAGGTGGACTATCTCATTATCATGATGCACCTCCACTTCTCTACTTGTGATTGGACCACAATTCCTTAAATTACCATTAGTTTGAAATAGTTAAATTATTTTCATTGCCATCTTTAAGAGAGGTGAACTCTCTTCATCTTTACTTCAGAAAGACAGCCTCTCTAGGATATTCTTTTTGTGCGATATCATACCAATAATTTGACAGAACCAGTTTTTGAGTTATACTATAAACATCCCAAATTCAACCCATCCCTATCTCACTCTCCCACTTTTGTCAGAATTTAAAAATATTAAGAAAAGTCCAAACTAAGCTGTTATTCCACTCACCTCATATCTGGTGGAACTGGCTTCTTTTGAGTGCTTTGAAGCAACACATGGCCTTTGTATCTCCATGTTTGGAGATTCAAGTGAAGCCTGGGTGTGCTGCAGGAGAAATCAGCATCACAGATTAACGTAACTATGCACAAAACAATTATGGAAGAACAAGTGCCTTAATTTTTAAGTGTCATTTTCACGCACTGTGTTCCCCATAGGAAGTCATAAAAGGGACCAATGTTTCATCTTGTACCAAAGAATAATGTGTTGAGGTGAACTGCAGCTTGTGAGATGCCTGAGTCAGCTGACAAGCTAAAAAAATATAGACCCTCTTGTATCTACAGTCCACTGCAATGACTTAAACATGTCTGTCTAGTACATCCTTTTTATTATTTATTTTCAAATATCATCAAAGTGAATCATTAAAGTAGTGAAAAATATGTAAATACATAACTTCAAATGTGGCTACAGCATCAGAGTCGTTAGCATGTGTGGAAGCTGAATGTGATTCTCAGCTGAAATGTCACATTACCTTTCTGCTTTTAGAAGACGTGTCTGTTGTTGAAGTAATGGAAGCCATGGAAACGTGTTGTGGATCATATGTCTGTGCTAGATGCTGGGTTTGACAAAGCCTCCTGATAGACAGGTAAACACGGTCTTGGTAGATGACGACAGCGTCTTGATGGGTATGTGGTGCTGGAGTTACAAGTAACTCGGAGATGTGAAATGAGTGAAAAGGAACTGTTTGGCCTGGCATGGTGTCCTTCAGTACTTTGTAAGCCATGTCCGAAGAAGAGACAAATGATATTGGATAGGGAACTGGTGTGACCTGTGACATGGTGCCTATGACTGAGGACATACTTCCCATGGTGTTTCCAGTAAGGGGTTTGTGTTTCTGGCCTTTTCTCCGTAGTACCACTGGAGAAATCCATATACCCTCTGGAGACTCTGGAAATGTCCTGCAGCCTTCAGCGTTAGACAATGGGAGGCCCATTTTTCTGAGCACTGAGTTTGGTAAACTCCACAGGAGGATTTTTTTCACTTCAGCCTCCACTGGGATGAAAATTTCCATACTTAAATTATTCCTTCTGTATTTTTCCCTGTCAACACATTAAAACACATTAACTGTTGCTCATTGTCTTAAATAAAGATGTTCATCAGTAGCTATGGACAAAAAACAAGTACTGATGTACCTAACGGCCTAATAGCCCAACAGTGCACTGTTGCCTACATTTTAGGGCTCTGTATATTTTACTACAGGAGTATACTACTTCTCCTCCTTCTCTAACACACTGTGGTTGCCTGGATCTTAATGAAAGACATCTACAGCAGTATGCTTTCTTCAAAAGCTTTAAAATGAAAAGTTGTAAAATATTCATATTGCAGGTATTTCTCATTATACATGATTATGAAATGAGGCCATTTGAAATGTTATTCATTTTTTTAATTAATTTTAAGAAATTACCATTTTTGTATCACTACCTGAGTCTTCCATAAGGGGGGTCAAAAACAAGCCCTATGGAATTTTCTCCATCCATGAATCCATCTACAACCGCTTATCCAGTGTCGGGTCGTGGGGGCAACGGTCTTAGCATACTTCCCTCTCCCCAGACACCTCCTCCAGCTCCTCCGGGAGGAGCCCAAGACATTCCCAGGCCAGCCAAGAGACACAGTCCCTCCAGCGTGTCCTAGATCTTCCTCGAGGTCTCCTCCCAGTAGGACATGCCCAGAACAACCTCTGCAGGGAGGCATTCAGGAGGCATCCGGAACAGATGCTTGAGCCATCTTAGCTGGATCCGCTCGAGGCGGAGGAGCAGCGACTCTACTCCGAGCGCCTCCCTGGTGACTGAGCTCCTCACCCTATCTCTAAGAGTGCGCCCAGCCCCTCTATGGAGGAAACTCATTTCAGCCGCTTGTATCCAGGATCTTATCCTTTCGGTCATGACCAAAATCTCATGACCATAGGTGAGAGTAGGAACGTGGATTGAGCGGTAAATCGAAAGCCTTGCTCAGGGGCGCCACAGCAGTGCTCCGGAGGTGAGCTGACACCCACTGTTAGCTCACACACCCGAGTGTTTTTTAGGGTGGGACCGCCGATCTTAGGGACGACCCGCTTTACTCCACTTGTGAGAGGCAGAGTGATACAAAAACTGTAATTTCTTACAGTTAACGAAAAAATAAATATGAATTCAAACGGCCTCATGTCACGAACATGTTTTACAAGGAATATATGGAATATAAAAATATTACAAACTTTTTAAAAAAGGATTTTGATGACCAGTTTACTGTAAAAATGCATTGGTTTTAATTCGTATTATTTTTGACCCTATGTTGACCATCAGTCAACATAGGAAAGTCGCATTCTTCGACCCCTAAGTTAGGACACAGCTATTGGCCGATACATTGTTGATCTCTCTGCTCGCGCCTTGCCGTCAAATGATTGTAAATAGTCCTGGCTTACTTGCGATAAGTTAATTTTACCTGATATAGTCGGTACCAAACCTGGTTTTCCTTTGCTTATTTCCAACACACATCACTCGCCGTCTACGTGATCGCTTTACGTTCTTCTTCGTTCATTCATAATGGTTGGCAACAGAAAGTACACGGATCTGTTAGCGCCACCCTCTGGGAAAAAAGGAGCAGGACATCTCAAAGAAGTGTAGATACAGTATTTCGTGTCATGACCACTTGGCCCGTGTGTCAATATTTTCATTAAGATTAAGATCTATATTAATCTATATTAGATCTATATTAAGATCTAATGTAACTCAGTGTAAAGTAAAATAAATGTAACTACTCCTTAATGTTAAATAACTGAATTTATTATTCAAGTTACGAACATTACACTTGCACAGAAAAAAATGTTTATTTCTCTGTTACAACATAAATCAGATCTTATATAATCATATGTTATAACATAGTTCAGATATATATTAAGATTAAGATCTATATTAATCTATCTATTAATCTGTTAAATCAATAGATGTTAATTTCCCTGACGGAACCACCTTAAGGGATCAATAGTCATACTCTACTCTCTACTCTGCTCTAATCATTTTTCAGTACATTCACTACTTGCTAAGGGACACTGAACACACTCTTTATTGTTCTTACCTTGGCAAAACATTCGCCTGCATCTAAAGAGATTCCAAGCATCAAATAAAAAATTTCACTTTTCACAAAGATAAAATAAAAAATGCTTTTTATGTCTACACCACAAGATTGCTCAGAGGTTGACACTCTGTCGTAACATTTGGAAGGGTTCTGGAATTGTTTTACCCTTATTTTTAATATACAGTTATGTTACATTGGTCAAGTATCAAAGCCAAAAACAATGAAAACTGCAGTCTCACAGTGCTGAAGAATCCCTCTGCCAATTGCTAGATCTAGATCCATCGATTTCATAAAGATGTGTATGGTATACATCTGATAACATGACAAAAAAAGCACAAAGACTAATGATCTGTGAAAAATTGAATTTGAAAAAAATATTTGAATGTCCTCAGTAAAAAAACAACTGCAATACAACCAAACAATTAGGGCTAGACCAGTTTTTAGATAGAACAGAGAATCTGGAGAGAACCCACACAGGAATAGGGAGAACATACTAAGTCAGCACAGAAAGAAATGTAACCTGGAACCTTCCCATTGTAAGGCCACAGCACTACCCACTGCGCCACCATGCTGCATTGTAACTAAACTAACTGAAAATATTTCAAGCTTTTACAGTAGTATTTTTTTAATGACTTACAGCTCAAAAAACTAAACAAATAAATGTAATTATATTTATTAAATATTATATGTTTTTGTGTAGGGGTAACTTTTGTCTTTAACTGATTAGACAGTTGAAGATTTGTTGACAGGAAAAATGAGAGAAAGATGGTTCAAGTATGAAGGAACCAGCTCTATTCGCCTTTGGCCCCAATACCCAGGTCACACCATTAATTGCTATGGGCCTCCATCAAATTTTGTTCTGGCTCGATGTCTCGCACTGACATAGTTCACCATCTTTATGATCCTCTCAAATGTTTTCACAGCATGGGTTGCTCTATTTTGTTGATAAAAATAAAGGGGCTAAAATGTGAACTATACATTAGGTTCTGATTAAATATTTTTCATCAGTTTCAATGCATGAAATTCACTCTATTATGCATCAATCCAAAGTTCTCAGTGTCGTCATGAGAGGCCATGTTTTTTGAAAGTTTTCAACATTCAACATAGGGTGTGCTCATGTTTTTAAATTAGAAGCAGTGAAGATTTCAGTTCAAAAAGGGTATAAATAACATCCTTATAAATACATGGGGGTTTGGAGAAAACAAAACATCAGGTAAACATTCTCCTAAAGCATAATAAATGGCTTTTATTCATTCCATTAAAATGACAGTAGTGTTGCAATGGATAAAGAATATTCTCCTAGCTCTTCTATGAGAGTCTGTACATATGTTATATAAAGTAGGAATGTTAGCTCTTGGTCGTTATAAATATCAGGTCTATATACTGTACCCATGGGTACAAGCGAATTAAATGGGTTTTCTCATGTAGGTAGCTGGTGCCTCCCTTACAGAAAGAGTAAGAAACATTGCTATATGCGAGGCTCAGAGTGGAGTCACTGCTCCAGTCAACTGAGGTGGTTCAGACATCTGGTGCGAATGACCTCGGGGCAGACCCAGGACCAGGTGGAGGGATTATATCTTAACACTGACTTGGGAACACCTCAAGGTTCCCCAGTCAGAGCTGGTTGATTTGGCCAGGGAAATGGCAATTTGGGGTTCTTTGTTAAAACTGCTGTCCCTGCGACCCAACTACAGATAATACAGATTAAGATGATGATGAGGTCTATATTTCAAGATAAATGGATTAGCTTTATAAAAGTGTGTTTAGCTCAATTCATTCCATGTCTCATGAGTTCTAAAGATGATTCTTTCTCTATAAGAAGGTCTTTCAGTTTTTCATGTCTTTTTAATTCATCATCATTGCCCATGGATGATGCGGATATGATGTTACTGTCTGAGCCTTCATAGCTAGATATCTGCTCATTCTTGGCAGTTAAACAGGTGATTCGACCAGATGCTTTCACAATTTTTGTAAGAGTCTTTGTCCTTCCACTTTTTTTACTCATCTTTGCCGTCATCCACGTCCACTTCATGGGTTGTTCTGTCTTTGTGTTGGACTTCACTGCAGGACCTTGACTACCAGACTTGCAACACGGACAAATTGTGCGTTTCCTCGTTCTTCCCATTCTTGTGTTTGCAATCAGATCCACACAAGTTGGAATCAGTTGCCGGGCATCTGTGTTTTGGGAGTTGGGGATGTCATTTTCATCTGTGCTGAGGAAATCCTCGTCTATCGGTTCCACATAGCATAATGCTGAATTCATTACATCATACGATGTTTCGGTCAGTGAACTCTTGGACAAAGAATCTGTGTTCTTCTTAAAATGTGAACATTTGAGAGGTGCGGTATGTACATTTTGATTTGGAGAAGGAGGGTCTGCTAGCAGGTTTTGTTCAGCTACAGATTCTACAGGTTTAAAATGAATGAGACTACTGTCTTTGTGCATTTCTTGAGGACTGTTAAAGTTCTGTAAGAGACAGTCTTTGTTTCTCAACCAACTTGTTTTTTTCAAAAGCGTCTCTGCTAACATTATAGACTGTCTCTGCAGAGACTCAACAGCTGATGCTTCATCAATCCTCTGAAGCAAAATTTTCACATCAGCTGTTATACTAAACATCTGCCTCAACATATGATCGGCCATCTGATTGGATCTTGGCGCCGGCGAAGGTTTCAACACTGTTGTATGATTTAAAGAGCTCTGTAAACAGAAAAAATAATAGCCAATAATAAATATACAGACAATAACAAAATATAACATTACATCCATTCTAACTTTATGTAATAATTTGAGCTAAATGATAATATGAATGAGGAAGCATTTCACCTGACTAATAGGACACACATGGGCATGCGGGCAGGCAGGTAGGCACGCACGCACGCACGCACGCACACACACACACACACACACACACATACACACACACACACACACACACACGGGAGGAACACTGCCAGAGTCCTATAAAATAACCTGCACGCTACTGTCTTTACTGTCCATATAGCTCCATTGGCATTTCCCAGTGTCTCCCTCACCTCACAGATGAGAGAAGTGAAAACACTGAGCAGAAGTGACAGGTGTGTAAGTGCTGTAAACAACATGGTAAACATCCTACTGCCTGTAACTTCATCCAACACAAGCAATTTGGTGCAGTGCAGAATAATACCCCATCACTCTCTCTTGCTTGAAGAAACTCAAGCAAGTTAAGTTAGTCAAATTTTATTGGTTCAATGAATACATCCTTAAAAGGTTTGATGATTGTTGTTTACATTTACCGTTAGGCTATTTTTATTTGTTTATACAATGTACATCAGTAAAGACTTGAAAATCTGTCCAATGATTTTGCATTTCAGAATGACTCAATCTATATCCTTTTTAGTCACATTTAAAAGGTTGTGCAGATTACACTGTCAGTGAACTGAGAGCTTTCATGAAAGTTTTTTAGTTTATATTACTTGCTGAAAACTCTTGATGACATCCAACACTAGAATGCCCTAATGGTCGCATACTTGTATGTCCTCTTTAATTAACTCAAAACATTAAAAGAAAAAAAAATCCAAACTAGAGGGGAAAAAAATCTTGAATCCACCCATCTCTCCAGTGACCCACAATGTGGAAATGAGGCTGTAGAAGAGACTATTATGGTTATATCATTTACAAGAAAATGGATGTGTGGACAGAACAAAAGCTTAAAACTATTGTACCCTGGGTGTGATGAATCTGTTTTTCACACATTTCGTCAATACATAATTTAAAATATGTTAATTCACAGATGACACATCCATTTTCACAAGATAAATCCAATGATGGATAAAACCCTCAATTTCTTTTAATTTTTCTGAAATAATACAAATTTAGTGGACTGCACAACTGTTGCTTATAAGGTAATTTGAAGGTATTGTCATCGGACATAAAAAAAAAAAGCTTTACCTTTGATCCAGCTAAATAACATCACGTCGGGATTACTAAACCTTACTATTTATTTGAACCCGAGAAAACCTACAGGGACACTGTAACATGCGTTTTGAATGTTCCTGTTCTATGTGGTCCACTTGGTTTGTGTTATAACCCACATAATTTTCCTTTAAGGATAAATGGATGTCCCTTTGAGATTAAATTGTGCAATTGGAAATGTTACAACAAATTCATCTGGTCTACTTTGAAATATAGACTTTTTCCACATTTATAATAGAAGTGTGCATTTTCAGATTGGAGAATAAATAATTTTATTTGTTATGGATAAATCTTATTCTAAATATATCAAGTGACCATTTTCTCCAAAAGTTAAAGAAACTCAAACTGTAAGGTGGTATGTTTGTTCAGCTGTGGTATTTCCTAGGAAGACATTCAAATTTGAGAAATTACACAAAAATGTTTGTATGAATTTTCTAAATTCTTATTGTTTGAAATGGTACTATCTGAGTAAATCCTTCTTGTTCTCACATAGACACTCTTACTGAGCTTCTAATTTTTTTCTGTTTCAATGCCTGCCATCTGGTTTTCAAATAATTCATTTGATTTTTGAAGTATTAATTTTTTTCATATGTTCTCTTTAAAACATGTTCCCATTAGGGGTTACCAGAGCAGAATATTTTCCACCAATACCATTCTCCATCCTCAGCATCCTTTTCCATGACTTACTATCATCTCTACTACATACATATCCAAACCATTTCAACAACATCTCTCACTTTCCCACCAAACTGTCCACATGAACTTTCCCTCCATGTTATTACTACATCTTTACATTCCTCAACAATATTCTGATTCTTAATTTATGTTGGATAATAAAGTTGGAAAAAAAGAGCAGTTTTCTCACCTCCTTGCTGTTAGAGGCTCCAGCGCTGCTATCAGAGGTACTGGTATCTGATGGGCTTTGGATGGTCTTCAGCTGTTGGATGGAGGTACACGGCTGACTGTTATCATGCATCTTCATCACGATTGAACCACAAACATCAGGAATATTATTGACTGTGCTGACTGACACACTCTGGTCAGCTTCTGTTCCTCTCAGTGGGGAGTTGTCACCTCCACCAGGTGATTTGTCCAGTCTCTTTTGTTCTGTCACACTGTCCAAGCTACATGTCTCGATGTGGTCGGTTCTTTTCATAAAAGACAACTGGGTTTTTACTGTCAAATCTTGCTCTGATGTACACTTGGATTTGGGTGGAATATAAGAAACAAATATGACATTATCTTCATCTGAATGAGTGACTGTTGGCATAGTAACTGGCGCTGCTTTTTGAGACAAGTCATCATCATCATCACAAAGGTCAATCACTTCATCTGATTCATCTGGAATGAGAATGCTGATGTCCTGTCTGATCTCAGGTGTGACTGACTGTAATGATTGTTGTGATGAAACGACTGTGCTTTTTTTAAATTCACCATGTGATGATGCCAGTGAGTCCCTTTTTTGCATTCTATTGGGTAGGCTGTACCTTTTGGACCTTTTGGCCACAAAAAACACCTTCCCATTGCACATGACCAAGGCATTTTCTTCTCCTTGACCATTTGCTGTTGGAAAAACCTGAGAAGCTGGCTCTGTCATTACATCACAGGAATTGATAGCATTTTTACTTTGCGCCATGGTCAAAAGAATCTCTGAAGAAGTAAGTGGGTTGAGAGTTGTACTTGTTGAAGTGTCCTCCTCTTCAATCATCCACTTTATTGGACTGTTGGGCCTTTGTGAAACCTTCGGAATCAATTTTAAACGTCTTTTGAAGCCCTTTGATGGGGGTTCCCTTGAACCTGTATTTGATGTCTTAGATAGAAGCTTCAGTGAGTGAAGTGCAGAATTGCTGGGTAGAACAGCACATTGATTTATGGTTGAGACAGGTGACACATACACCACACTGGGTACACCTGAACCCGGGGCGAAGCTGGCTGAAGTAAAAATCTGTTTCTTGATAGCTGGAGGGAGTTCAGATGCTGGAACTGTTCGTATTTGAGCATTAGGTGGAATCTGAAGATAATGTCCTCTTGGGAGTACTGGAGATTTTACCATCACTGGGAGATGACGTGATACACTTATCAACTTTTCAGAGATTGTTGAGATTGTTGCCACTGGAGGTATGGTCTGCGAATGTAGCGGACTCTTAAGTAAATTCCTAGGATCCAAGCCCATGTAATTTGGCAAAACATTCAAAAGGGAATCCTGCTGCCCAGAAATTTGACCTGCAGCGGAATTCAAAGCAGTCTTTTTTACCATCTTAACAGAAGATGAGCCCAAATTCATGTTAACAGTTTTCTGTGGTGTTGAATGACTTTGGGAATTACTCGATTGACCCTGGACAAATTCCCCGTTGATCATTTGTACTGGAATTAGTTTCATAATGTTCTTTCCATCAGCTCCAACAGCAGGCATGGCCTGGTAGAACACACCAGTCTCACTGGGGAAGAAGCATGCAAACATGTTAGCCAACAGGAATGGTTAAAAGATGTTCACTTCAAATTTAGTAATCTATGTTCATTAAGACCACACTTTTGTATATTTCAGAACAAAGCAGGTATATATTTTTTACTACAGGTAGTCCTCAACACACAAACATAATTGGTTCCGAGAGATTTTTTGTAAGTGGTTATTGATTAAACTCAAATCTATAACCACCATTTGAGGTCATTTAAATGCTATTATTACACTGAATACGAAAGTACTATTCCCTAAGACGTATCAGAAAAAGTTAAAGGATTTAATAAATTACTGTAATACTTTAGTTCATTTATTCATCAGGGGCAGCGGTGGCTCAATGGTAGAGTGGGAGATAAGAGTGGGTCGTCCAATGTTCCACTCCTGCCCAAAAAACACCCAGAGTGTGAACTGACAGTGGGAGGTGTTGACTCACCTCCGGAGCACTGCTAAGGCACCCTTGAGCAGGGCGCCGTCCCCCTTACAGGTTGTTCATTTGGGCACAACACAAAGGAGCTGCCCGCCACTCTACCTCTCCGCTGCATGCACAGGCCCCCTGTGTGTGTGTTTGTGTGTTCAGGGCCTGTACACACATATACAGTGTCTTGCAAAAGTATTGTATTGCCCCCCCCCCATTACTTTTTGACATTTTGCCAGATTTCAGGCTTCAAACTTAAAGATAATAAACTGTTGCACTGCGCATGCGCGAGCAGGCTGCAGTTTCTTGTGCTCTGAGCGACTTTGTTGTGCTTAATTTTGCGTTTTTTCTATCCCTGCCACTTCAACTTCCACCACTGCCCCTGCCACTTCTCACGAGCCCACTCCAAGAGCTGCAAAGCTCAACAGCCCCACCTCAACCACTGGACTGCCAACCTCGCCACGACCTCCTGCTCCCACCACGACCGAGACCGTCGTCACTGCATACCTGGTGACGACAACGCTGTGGAGGCTCCGTCCCTATAAGGCGGCTGGACCGGATAAGATCTCCCCAAGACTCCTCCGAGCCTTTGCTTCAGAACTAGGGGACCCCCTGCAGCGATTGTTCAACCTCAGTCTGCGGCTGGGCAGGGTCCCGTCACAGTGGAAGACCTTCATCGTCCCTGTACCCAAGAAAAGACGCCCTACTGAGCTCAACGACCACCAACCGGTCGCTCTTACCTCCCATGTAATGAAGACCCTAGATCAACTGGTCCTAGAGCTCATGCATCCACAGGTGACGGGTGCAATGGACCCTCTTCAGTTCACTGTCAGGCCAAGGTTGGGATTGATGACGCTGTCTTGTACCTTCTCCACCGTGTGCTCTCCTACCTGGACACCGGGGGCTGTGCCGTCAGGATGCTCTTCTTGACTTTTCGAGCGCCTTCAACACCATCCAGCCCCGGGTCCTGCAGGATATACGAACCTCCATGGCTGTGGACCCCTACCTCGTGAGCTGGATCACGGACTACCTAACGGACAGACCCCAGTACGTCCGTATAGGGGACTGTTTGTCTTCTATGGTGATGAGCAGCACTGGGGCACCACAGGGGACCGTGCTCTCCCCCATTCTCTTTACCTTCTACACATCGGACTTCAAGCACAACTCCGATAAATGCTACATACAGAAGTACTCCAATGACACTGCGATTGTGGCATGTATCTGGGAGAGTGATAAGGGGGAGTACAGGGCATTGGTGGCTGACTTTGTGGAGTGGTGCCAGCAGAACCAGCTCCAGCTCAACGTCTCAAAGACGAAGGAGATGCTGCTGGATTTCTGGTGGGCACCTCCCTCTCCACAACCAGTGATCATCGAGGGCAGTGAGGTGGAGGGACTAGGAAACTAAAAGTACCTGGGACTGCGGCTAGACAGCAAACTGGACTGGTAACTCAACATGAATTGTGTGTACAAGAAGGGGCAGAGCAGGATGTACTTCCTTAGGAGGCTGGCCTCCTTTAACATTTGTCCTGAGCACCTTCTCATGTTCTATCAGTCCGTAGTTTCTAGTGTGGTGTCATATGCCATTGTGTGTTGGGGTGGTGGGGCCAGGAAAAGAGATATGGACTGTCTTAACAGACTCATCCACAGAGCGGGCTCAGTGGTCGGGCTGAGCCTGGACTGTGTGGAGATGCTTCTGGAGAGCAGGACCATGTCCAAAGTCAGGGCTATCATGAACACTAGCCAGCCCCTGCACACCACCTTCTCCCAGCAGAGGAGCACCTTCAGCAGCAGACTGCTGTCACACAGCGCCTCCATAGAGAGGCTGAGGTCCTCCTCCTTTAACATCTGTCCTGAGCGCCTTCTCATGTTCTATCAGTCCGTAGTTTCTAGTGTGCTGTCATATGCCATTGTGTGTTGGGGTGGCGGGGCCAGGAAAAGAGATATGGACCATCTTAAAAGGCTCATCCGCAGAGCGGGCTCAGTGGTCGGGCTGAGTCTCAACTGTGTGGAGATGCTTCTGGAGAGCAGGACCATGTCAAAAGTCAGGGCTATCATGAATACCAGCCACCCCCTGCACACCACCTTCTCCCAGCAGAGGAGCACCTTCAGTTGCAGAATGCTGTCACACAGCGCCTCAGCCTCCACAGAGAGGCTGAGGTCCTCCTTCGTGCCCCGTGCCATCAGGGGGTACAATTACTCTCTCAGGAGGAACGGGGGGGATGCGGCGAGGTCAGCACGCGATTGAATGTATTCTATTTAATTTTATGCTGTTTATATTTTAATTTTATACTGTTTATTTTTTAATTTTATATTTCAATCTTATACTGTCTATATTTTAGTTATAGTTTAGTATATGTCCTGTTAATGCTACATGTGTTTGTTAGTGTAGTGTATGTCTCGTGGTATGTCCTGTGATGTCAGTGTTTCTTTTTTTCCCCCTGGTGTTTACCCAGTATTTATTGATTTATTCATTATGTAATGCCTGAGCAGTGGATATGTGCAATTTCTGCCAGGATTATTAAAGTATCTATCTATCTATCTATCTATCTATCTATCTATCTATCTGTTTGTCATTTAGGTCAACATTGGATCATTCAGAAGTCATCAGGGAACTTCTGGAGTCGGTTGGCTGAGCTGAGAGAACCAATATTTTTGCACATCCTACTTTTATTTTTAAACACAATATAAAATGTTGAATAAATTTGGTTCCACTTCACGATTGTGTCTCACATGTTGTTGATTCTTGAAAACTATTTTCAGTTTGTTATCTTTAAGTTTGAAGCCTGAAATGTGGCAAAATGTCAAAAAGTTATTGGGGGGGGGGGCAATACTTTTGCAAGACACTATATGCATGATTCAACTAACTAGAGTGTGCCACTAATTTCCCTTCGATGATTAAATCGTATATAAAAATTTTTTTTAAATTCTTAGCTGATTTTATCCGCTGTAGCGGGGAGCTGAAGTCTATCCCAGCTGGCTAAGGGTGTGAGACGGGGGAAACTCCAGGCGTGACACCAGTGCACCGCAGAGCCACATAGAGACAAACACCCACGCACACACTCACACCTATGGACACTTTGAAGACAGCCAATTAACCTGAAGCGCATGTTTTTTGGAGGTGGGAGAAAGCCGGAGATCCCGTAGAGAACCCATGCAGACACCGGGAGAACATCCAAACTCCACACAGAGCTGGATGCGAACGAGCAACCGCCTTGCTGTGCGGCGACAGTGCTACCCACTGCGCCACCGTGCCGCCCTGTAGTACTTGGTGGGGGAATTTGAGTGCCTGAATGATCCTAGGAGCTATGATGCGGGAGCTTTATGCAACTGGTTGGGGTCTCCGATGGCAAACAGGTCGTGACCGCACTAGGAGCAGTAGAAGAAAATATTGGAAGAAGTAAATCAAGGACTGTGATATCGCCTGGGATGGCACAACCAGGGCTCCTCCCTGGAGCCAGGCCTCAGCCCAAAGTGGGCCAAATCTCCTGTGAACTCACTTCCTGCTGAGGGAACCATAGGGTACAGGTGCAATATGAATTTGGTTCCAGTCGACAATGTGGTGCTCAATAACCCAATGCCTGGACAAAGAAACTGGCTCTTGGGACATGGAATGTCACCTCGCTGGGGGGAAAGGAGCTGGAGCTTGTAAAGGGGGTTGAGAGGTACGGACTAGATGTAGTCAGGCTCACCTCCACCCAAAACTTGGGCTATGGAACTAAACCCCTCCAGACTGGCTGGTGTGGGCTTGCTTATAGCCCCACAGCTCAGCCGCCATGAGTTGGAGGATACCCCAGTGAAAGAGAGGGTCGCATCCCAGTGCCATCAGGTCGTGAATAGGTGCCTCACTGTTATTTCACTGCTGGAGCTATTCTGCATCAGTGCATAATATCTTGGAGTCCCTGAGAGGGATACTGAATGATGCCCCAACCGGGGATTCCCTTGTTCTTCTTAGGGACTCCAACACTCATGTAGGCACTGACATTGACACCTAGAAAGGGGTGATTTGGATGATTGGCCTCCCTGATCTGAACTAGTCAGTTTGTTCAAAATGAACACCTTTCACAAGGATATGCACATGGCACCGTGACACTCAAGGCCAAAGGTCAATGATCGACTTTATTGTTGCATCATCAGACCTCCGAATGTGTGTCTTGGACACTCAGGTGAAGAGAGGGGCAGAGCTGTCAACCAATCTCCACTGGGTGGTGAGCTGGATCCACTGGCAAGGCAGGAGCCTGGAAAGGCTTGGCAGGCCAAAAAGTGATTAGAGTTAGATGAAGTGTCTGGGGAGAGAGAAGTATGGGCATCTCTGCTGAGATTGTTGCCTCCTCGACCCAGCTCCAGATTAATGGTTGAAGGTGGATGGATGAAGTTTGCCAGTTAACGCGACAATTAGTTAACATCCACTAACAACAAAATCAGAGTTCAGCATTCAACATCAGTAAATGCCTCTGGCCAGAAACCTAACCCAAAAACATTGGTTCCGACGTAAATTAGCTCCTACAGGTAGACCATCTGACAACATAAAAATAACACATAATAAAATAACATACAGGAGCAGGTTGTTTCGAGTTAAGTCATCCTCGATTAGTATGTCATTTTTTTTAAAAATACACAGAAAAATACTAATTAACATCAGTCCACCACAAAATTTAGACTCAGAATCACTATAACACTGTTCAAAGCATGTAATACCATGTTACTGTACAACAATAGACTAAAAACGTATATTAAAATATGTATGTATTGTTAAAATATCTACTGTTAAGCATCACTGGTAATTAATGCAACTGCTTTGAATTCACATTAGTTTATGAAAACCTTTTGCTCCTTATAAATGAATCCTTGAGGAGAAAAATAAGCAAACCCTTCAAGGAACTGTCGACCAGTTTTTAAGCATATCCAACAACATTAGCCAGAGTCACTTGTTGATGTTACTGTAACTAGTAGCATACCTTTAGAGAGAAGGAAAAGGAGGAGGAGAAAGGAATTGTTGGTCAGATGCAAAGTTGTCATCTACCACTAACAGTATTCTCACTATCCTTTGCTTTGTCATCCATGATAAGTAGTAAAGTATCCAAAGTACGAAGCCTGATGCTTTGACACGCTCACATAGTCAACAACAAACAAGAACAAGAGGGGTAGATGAGTGTGGAGAATGCGCAAAGGTAGCAATGCTGCTCAGTGGGGGTTGCGGCAAAAAGAGAAACTGCAAGACAAGTCCGATATGATGGCGCGCATTTGGTTGTATCTCCTATGGTTCTTAAGTCGAATGTTCATAAGTTGAGGACTACTATAGAGGTACATTATTTAAAGGGACAGTAAAGTTAATTGTAAGTGACATGTATGGTATTCATCATTATGAAAAATAGAAGAAAAAATAAATTTTATAAGCTTAAAATCTTTGCCGCAGCAGCTTCATCATCCAGTGGTGAAGTGGGCGTAATACGTCACTGGCGCCCAACACAGTTTGGCAGCCATAAGAAACAATGCAATCCACGACACAATTAACTCCAAAAATATCATGGTTACCTTCGCAGTGAACTTGTGTCAACAGAACATCAAGAAAACACAAAGACAAGGACCTATCGTTCCTTAGAATATTAATTCCACACAGTCCAACAGTAACGAATGGCGGCTAGCTCAATGCTAATAATATGGAAAATCCCATTGACCGGCTACCACATTAGCATCGGCAGCGCGATTAACTGTATGTTGTATTTCAGTGTCACAGATCTTCTCAGTAAAATGACCATTCTATCACTTTTGTTTACTTTTTGTGAGTGCCATAATCGCGCGATAATCTGGTCATAAAAACATTTATATAATATCTCCAGTAGCTCCAGACATTAATTAATCATCCACTAAACCTTGGGAATTCAGAATAAATACTATGGGTTGTCTGAAAATGATCTTACCTTCAAATCTCTTTGGAAATCCTCCGAGGTAAAGTGCTTATGGCAGATCCTCGGATCCTTGGTCATATTGACCCGATTTATCCGTGCCCATCTCCTTCCTAGCTTCCCAGAAGGTATTCTAAAGAACGATAGGTCTTTGTGTTTCCTTGATATTCTGTTGACATAACCGTTCACCGCGCAGGTAACCATATTTTTGGAGTTAATTGCATCGTGGATTGCATTGTTTCTTATGGGCGCCAGTGATGTATGACACCAACGTGACCACTGAATACGGAAGCTGCTGCTGCGCAGATTTTAAGCTTTTCTGACCAAAGGGATGATGCTACACATATAAAATGTATTTTTATTCTATTTTTCATAATGATGAACAACATATACGTCACTTAAAATTAACTTTACTCTCCTTTTAAGGAGGTGCCATCAGGGAAATTAATTTCTCCGTCAAACAAAGCACAGTGAGTACACAGAGTGTACACAGGGTGCCCAGAGAGGAACTGTGGTATTTTATGAGGAAGTCTTGAGTGGCAGAGAAGTATGTTAGAGCAGTGCAGGACATGTATGAGGACTGTAAGACAGTAGTGAGGTGTGCTGTAGGTGTGACAGAGGAATTTAAAGTTGGAGGTGGGACTGCATGAGGGATCAGCTCTGAGCCCCTTCTTGCTATAGTGATGGACAGGCTGACAGACAAGGTTAGACAGGAATCTCCATGGACTATGATGTTTACATATGACATTGTGATCTGTAGTGAGAGCAGGGAACAGGTGGAGGAGAAGCTAAAGAGGTGGAGGTTTGTCCTGGTAAAGAGAGGAATGAAGGTTAGCCGCAGTAAGACAGAGTACATGTGTGAGAATGAGAGGGACCCAGGTGGAAGAGTGAGGTTACAGGGAGAAGAGATCAAGAAGGTGGAGGATTTTAAGTACTTAGGGTCAACAGTCCAGAGCAATGGAGAGTGTGGAAAAGAGGTGAAGAAGCGTGTACAGGCAGGATGGAGAAAAGTGTCAGGTCTGACGTGTGATAGAAGAGTTTCAGCTAAAATGAAAGGAAAGGTGTACAAAACTGTGGTGAGACCAGCGATGTTGTTTGGTCTAGAGACAGTGTCACTGAAGAAAAGACGGGAGACCGAGCTAGAGGTAGCTCTGGGTTAGGAGGAGGCAACTGATTCGCTGTGGCGACCCCTGAAGGGAAAAGCCGAAATGAGGAGGAGGACAAGAAGCACACAAAATAACGTAACGCCGCATGAATAGTCTAAGCAGAACTATTGGGTTGATGCCACAGTTAATGTAATAACACTGTTAATAAACACTATTTTCTTATAAGACAAGGGAAAAAAACAAACAAAAAAAACAGTTGTATAACTCCAGAGTTGAAAATGTATCCAATAATGTAAGTGTACCTGTACATCGAATCCATACTCTTAATAACAGGAAACATCGATCCCATGAAGCGAGGCTCATCACACACGGGACCGAATAATTACTGGAAACAGTTACTATTAACTGGACTGTTTGACGCAAAAGCCTTGGCTGTGTAGCTGTTGTAACTGTACAGCGGCTAACCTATCGGTTTTTCCATCATGTCGATGAAAGAAGGGGACGCCTTGAAAAAAAATTCAATTGCATTTTCCTTGAGTTCCACCTTTGTGTACCGCCTGTGCATACATTCTGTGAGAACAGCAGTTGTTTTTTTTCTCCGTCTTCTTGTTCTGTTTCTTCTTGGTGGCGACAACTGGATTTAGGGTCAATACCGCCCCGCACTGGAGTGGAGTGTAGACCACGCGTAGAAATTTTTTTTTTTTTTTTGCAAAAACACTTTAATCACATTCAAACATTTTACAATTTTACATTAGATGAAAGCACTAAAGTGCTTCAGAAGAAGAAGATTTTTTTGCAAAAAAAACTTCAATCACATTCAGAACATTTAGAACATGTTACAATTTTTCATTAGAGGGAAGACATGAAGATAGTTGGTGTGAGTGAAGAGGATTCAAAGGACAGGGCTAGATGGAGGAAATTGATTCGCTGTGGCGACCCCTGAAGGGAAAAGCCGAAAGGAAAAGAAGAAGAAGAAGACAATTTTTCATTAGATGAAACTTCAAAAACACTAAACACTCAAAAACACTAAACACCAATAAACAAAAGGGCTTGGACCCATTTCACCCACTGGATCATGTAGTTCGCTGGATCCAAGACCTTCTCCTACTACCTAGACCAACACCATCATAATGCAGACCAGATGAAGTCAACTCTGCAGAGGCTTCATCCTAGGAAGGTGGCTGGACTGGATCAAGTCTCCCCAAGACTCCTTTGGGCCAGTGCTGCTGAATTGGAGGACCTCACCCCTTTGAGCTCAGTGACTACTGACCAGTTGCTCTTACTTCCCATGTGATGAAGACCCTGGAACTCATGCGTCCTCAGGTGTGGGACGCGATGGACCCACTCCAGTTTGCCTAAAAGGGCTCAGGATGACGATGCCATCCTGTACCTCCTCCATTGTGCGCTCTCCTACCTGGACGTCAAGGGCTGTGCTGTTAGGGTGCTCTGTTTCAACTTCTCGAGTGCCTTAAACACAGCGTCCACTACTGCATGAGTAACTGGCATTCATGGATGTTGACCCCTACCAATGGCAGTGGGATTGTGGCACGTATCAGGGAGGGTGAAGATGGGGAGTAAAGAACATTGGTAGTGGACTTTGTGGAGTGGTGCGAACAGAACAAGGTCAGCTGTATATCTCTGAGATGGTGATGGATTTCCAGCGGGCATCCCCCTCTCCACTGGCGGTGGTCATGGAGGGCAGGGAGGTGGGGGTGGTAGGAAATTCCAAGTACCTTGGGCTGCAGCTAGACAGCAGACTGAACTGGTCATCCAATATGAACTGTGTATACAAGAAGGGGAAAAGTAGGATGTACTTCTTAAGGAGACTGGCCTCCTACAACATCTGCTCTGAGCTCCTTCGCATGTTCATAGTGTTCAGTGTGCTGTCCTGTTGTTGTTGGAGTTCTGGGGCCAGGAAAAGGGACATGGAACGCCCTTAATACATCCGTAGAGTGGGTTCAGTGGACTGGACTCTGTAGGACTATGTCCAAAGCCAGGGCAATCATGGGCACTGCACAGCATCTTCTCCCAGCAGACGAGCACCTTCAGTGGTAGACTGCTGTCACAGAGTGCCTCAAGAGAGAGATTTAGGTCTTCCTTTGTGCCCAGTGCCATCAGGGGGTACAATGAATCTCTCAGGAGAAGACGGATGGAGGTGAGTCAGTGGGTAGTAAGGGAATGAATGGAGAGGAGACTTCTTGTGCTATACTGGTGGAACCCAGGTGTTAATGATGTCGTTGAGATGGGGATGCATCTTACATTATAAGAGGGATGTGCCTTCCCCACTATGTGAGCCCCATGTTATCTGTTTCTTCTACTCATTGCACATGTCCTTTTTTAATTAGTTTAAATTGTTTGATTTTACTTTTTAAAAAAAAAGAAAATCATTGAAAAAGTGAGGTGTGCGTGTACTGTATTTGTACAGCAACCTCCTCCCACCTACCCTTAGTAGATATACTTCCCTAAACTGTGCTAGCCCATCAATATCCCAAATATAATCCCAGATATAATCCCAAGTAAACACAGGCATGTGCACACAACGAGACAAAGTGTAGAAGAATTTAACAGGTATGAATATTTAAGCAGGGCACTGCACATATCAGTAGTTTAATTTATTGTATCATTTGAGATCGTATTTATTTTATCTTCATTCATATTAGAAAGTTTATTAGAAGACATTTTAAGGCAGTCAATACATGTTTTACATTTTCAAGATCTGAGATTAAATTCTTAAAATCTTTTTTTAACCACATAATTGATTTAGCAATAGTAGCAGTACAGGAAAAATTATCTGAGGAAGAATTACTTACTTTAAGCACATTCCATTTTGTATATTATTTAATCACAGTTTTGTGAAGTTTAGAAAATTTGTACAGTAATTTGAGAAGCTGATAATATTCATCATAAGATTACAGCTGACCCACCAGAAAACAAATCCCATAAGCTGCTCAGTGGCGAGCCATTTGCTCTGAGATCACACAGGTTATTTTACAGAAACACACACAACAAAATTAGCACAATGATGTTACAATTATTGAGGTTTTCTTTTGTGACCAGAAACATTAATGACATTCGATGTAGTCACTTTGACAGCCATATCAGAATTAGTTTTGTTTAACCAGCAGACCATCCAGAATACGCTCACACATGTACAGGCAACGAGGCACGTGGAAGAACCCTGAAGAAGAGAGAAGAAACAATTATCTATGGACATTGTAGGAACTGCCACAGGGCAAAACCCTGGCTCTGGGTTGCTTGTACGATTAAGAGTGTCTGTGAGTATCTCTATATGCTAATACTGAAGATAGACGGTAAAGCGAAATGATAAAGACAGAACGCTAAATATTTAACAGATCAGAGGCCCTCTCAAGACCTCAATGTCCATCCAAGCATTACAATCACATGTGGACGGTTCTAAGTGCAGGTATGAATGCAGTAAGATGGAAGCAAGAGACCCACTTACTCGTACACAAAGGTTAAAGAGGGCTGCAATGCTCTGGATCAATGTGTGTGTGTGTGTGTGTGTGTCTGTGTGTAGATGTGCGTGTGACTAATTTGTGCAGTGGGAGGTGTAGTCCATTTGTGTTATGATTACAGTGCACCCTCGGTCTTTGCGGTTAATGCGTTCCAGGAACCACACGCGATTGAGGAATCCGCGATGGAGATCGCAATCTATTTATCATATTATTTACGGTGTTTTAAACATTTATGAACCATCCCCATTCTGATATTAAACCACCTTCTATCTGTATTACCTTTTCCCACACTCTTATCAACTGTTTAAAGCAGTTTTGTGTCACACAAAAATCCGAGACTGACGGAACAGAGCGCACTTCCTGATGCCGTCAGCCAATAGAATGCGTGTACGGTATCACGTGACTGCCTATCAAAAATCCGCAAGAGGTGGAGTCAAAAGCACTCATGCGTGAATGCACTGATATACACAATTAAAATGCATTGACATGTTTGTGGTAGCACTTAGTCACATAGATCAGGGGATGTTGGGGTAGGTGTGGTTGAAAGCCACATGGTGTCCATTGTTTTTTGTGGGTGTGGCAGTTTATGCTTGGCTGGGTCAAATAGCTCAAATAGATTCGTATTAACCATATACTGTTTAAGCCTTACAGCCCTATGATCACGCTGGCGTGATCAGATCGCATGAGGTTTTTAAACCATTCTTAACAAATCAAGTATGTCATATGGATTGCTGTGCACATGTTTATGTGATAGTATAGATGTGAAACTGTCTTCCAGTTTTCATTTGGAGCTGTGGAAAACCGGAAATATGATCGTTTAGATTTGATCTAAGACAAGCGGTTCAAATTGCTCCTTATCGTCAGACGGCAGGCACCGTTTTCTGTCTATGTAGTCGCCATCGTACAAGCGGTGATGCGTGTATTCACGTGATGTAAACATGTTTTGCGATTCGTGCATTGTGTCATGTGACGCAAACGTCTAAATGATGCAAAAGACTATGTGCGCGATTTACGCATTTCTATGTGCGAATCATGCGCATAGTCTTATTTTGAAAAACTCCTTTGAAGAGTGGCACAAGTGACACAAACAGTATTTGTTTTAGAAGCCTAAAGTAACCTTTTTTTTAGTTCAAAATCAAATTGATGAGCATGTTTATGGTTTTTATATGCAATACAATATAATTTGTTCCATTTTCGAATTTGACTGTCTATTTTGGTCCAAAAAACTCCTATGAAGAGTGGCAAAAATGACACAAACTGTACAATTATGAGAGAAGCCTATGGAAACCTTTTTGGAGCTCAAAATCAATTTGATGAACATGTTTTTGGTTTTTATGTGTAATAAAATACAATTTTTCCATATCCGAATTTGACTGTGTCCATTTTGCTCCAATTTGTCAATATAATAAGTTACAGGGAAATAAAAACTATCTCTTCATATAGGTGAAGTTGTGCTGAAGATAACCATACAAAGCATGGGTATGTTAAATCATTTTTGATGTGGTAATAGAGATAAATATCAAAAGTACCAAAAACTGTATAATTATAGACTGTATAAAGCTAGAAGTAGTTTTTCACTGTTTTTATTACCCTACACTTACACAGTAAGTCAGAAATGGTAATGTATTGAGAAGGAATTTCATTGTGTGAGGTATTTCTACCTAAACATGGGTGTGTGCCTCCAGTAATAATTAGGTTAAGACTATACACTTAGTTATGTTTAAAATCAATTAAAAATTGATTTAAGTTGAACTGTCGAAATAAATGTCTCCAAAAGCTGGTGAAGATTTTCCCCAGAAAATATTTTTCATCTCCAAATAGCACATGTTTTAACTCTTAAGACACTTCTCAAAATGTAGGCCAATGGATTTGTAATTCCATAAATGATGTTCCTGATGACTTTTAATAATAATAATAATAATAATAATAATAATAATAATAATAATAATAATGATAATAATAATAGACCTTTATTGTCCCACAGTGGGGAAATTTGTGCGATCGTGGCAGTAGGGGGGGGGGGGTGAAACATAAATAGTTAGTTAAATAATATACATCTTATCTTGATTAAATTGAAATCAATACATGTCCTTGGAGTTCTTAACTATATTTGTTTATACAGTATCTGTAAATTTTATATAGCTCCCTCATCAATCATCACCTTATCATTGTGGAGGGGTTTGAGTACTCGAAAGATCCTAGGAGCTGTATTGTCTTGGGCAATTTGTAATTGCAAGGCTCTGGATGTTGTATGTCTGTCACGGATAACATGTCTCTGCAAAGTTGCGAGACCGATGAGTACAGTGCCTCTGCAGTGGCAGACTGGGGTGGTGGTTCCCATGGCCCAGTGGACGGCTCATTTCTACATGCTGTCCAGTCTCTGTATTCCCAGAGTCAGACTCTGGTTTGCATGTCAGCAGCAAGTCAAACTCTTCCGGTTGGGATGGGCCTTTGCCATTGCCACCAGTTCTGTTCATAACTTTTATGGACAGAATCTCTACGTCCAGCCAAGTGGCGGAAGGTGTCAGATTTGGTGGCATTTAGATTCTGTCTGTTTTTTTTGCAGATGATGTGGTCCTAATGGTTTTGTCAAACAATGACCTCCAACTCGCACTGTACTGGCTTGCAAAAGTGTATGAAACAGCCAGGATGAAGATCAGCACCTCTAAATCTGAGAATATGGTTCTCAGCTGAAAAAGAATGGAGTTCTTACTCCAAAATACGAGAGGAGTCCCTCCCTTGAGTGGAGGAGTTAAAGTATTTTGAGGTCTTACTCATGACAGTAAGAACAGGAAGATAGAATAGACAGGAGGATCAGGGCTGCATCCACAATGATAAGGTTGTTCTACTGGTCCGCGTTGGAGAGCTACAAGGTGTCTATATCCTAACCCTCAACTGTAGTTAAGAGCTCTGGGCAATGGCCAATAAGATAAGGTTGTAAGTTCAAATGACTTTTTTTCTGAGAGGTGGCTGGGGAAAGCCTTAGAGATAGAGTGAAGACCTCAGACATCCGGTAGAGGCTTAAGGTAATGTAACTGCTCCTCCGCATGGAGTGGAGGCCGCTAAGGTGGTTCCAGGGTTTGGTCAGGATAGCCCCGGGATCCCTTCCTTGGGAGGTGTTCCATGTACAGTACATTTGAGAAGACACCCAGAAAGTGACCCAGGACTCACTGGAAAGATGATATCTCTCAGGTGGCCTGGGAGCATCTTGGGATTACCCAGAGGAGTTGGTGGAAGTAACTGGGGAGATAAGTATCTGGGCTTCCTTGCTAAAACTGCTGCCCATCAACCTGGTTCTCGATAAGCAGTTGAAATCGAACAAAGATTTCATGTAGATTGAGATTGGACTTGGAAACTGGCATGTCACCCAGAATTCTATCAATAGCAGAACATTTTTCGGTGTAGTCTTTTTCAGTTGAACAATTTTTAATTATGCGATTACCCTTGGTATTGCATTTATTTTGTACAATTTTCTTTTCCTTCTTTCTTACAGATCCTTACTAGTTAATTTTTATAATTATCATATTTCTGTTTTTTTATATGTTGTAGAAACTACAGTATTTTCCGCATTATCAGGTGTACTGGACTATAAGGCGCACCTTCAACGAATTGCCTATTTGAAACCTTTTTCATATATAAGGTGCACTGGATTACAAGGTGCATCTGATTATAAGGCACACCTTCAATGATTGGCCTAAATTAAAGGTGCGCCTTATAGTGCGGAATATACTTTATTTATATGGTTTTTTCTTTTTATTACATACATTTTATCATCCTTTTTTGATCCATGGCCTATCTGTGTACTTCTGTCTCTTGCTGTATTTACTTGCTGGACAGGTTGTCATATAATGACGAAAAATAGGGGGCAGTGGCTCAGCAGTAGAGCGGATCGTCCTATGATTCAAGAGCGGCCGCTCACACACCTGGAGTATGGGCTGACAGTGGAAGGTGTCAGCTCACCTATGGCGCCCTTGAGCAACTTGTCCCCCTTTACAAGTTGCTCATTTGGGGCACACCAGAAAGGAGCTGCCACTCGACCTCCCATTGCATGCGTACAGGCCCCCTTGTGTGTGCATGTGCTACAGGGACCGGTACACACTAATATGTATGCATGCGTTAGATTGAAGAACTACTAACTCAAGGCCCGGGGGCCAAATGTGCCCCGCCACATCATTTTATATGGCCCGTGAGAGCATAAAAGGTCAGAGTGTGCCCTGAACAAAACTACATTTCCCACAATGCAGTAATTAAGCCCATTTTAACATTGACAAAAACATTTAGAACAAAGTTAATGTCCTAACTTGTGTTTAACACTATTTTTTTCACTTGAATAGTTTGATCCTTAATTGGAGTTCTGTGGATTTCATGACCTGAAAAATTCAAGGGATTTATGTTATAACAGAAACTATTTTTTTAACTGTAATGTTTGTAACTTGAATAAGTAATAAATTCAGAGTTATTTAACATTAAGGATGGGTTAAATTTACTTTAATTACATTGAGTTACATTTAGTTAAATTTAATAATAATAATAATAGACCTTTATTGTCCCACAGTGGGGAAATTTATAAGTTACATCTGGCCCTTCGAGGACAGCTGTTATGCGGATGTGGCCCTCAGTGAAAATGAGTTTGACACACCTGAACTAGAGTGTGCTCTCTTAATTTTCCTTTGGGGATGAGACAAGTACACAAAAAAATGTTAAATATTTGAGAAGTTATTTCAACATATTTTTTTCAAAATAATTGGTGAATATATTATTGATAAGTGTGGCTGATGGAGTTCTTATTCTGCTGAGTTTAGCAATAAATGGATAAAGATTCAAAATTTGCAAGGTGTTCATGAAACCTTCTCTAACTTCAAAATTATTTGGATTCACTAGATTTGTGTCAACATCTCCACAAATGAATATAGCCTTCTGATTAATATTGTGGAAAATATTTCTATACTGGATTTACCGGTATTCATATTAGATGCTGGAGTTCTGCACACACCTGACCATGACATTTTTCTATTTTACAGTTGATGGTTCTTACCTTTAAAGGGTCCTCCTTTAAAATCAAGTGCCACTTTCCCTTCTTGTGTTAAATAGCCAAACCACTCACCGCTTTCCCAATCAGGAAACTGTAGAGTCATCAGACAGTGTGTTAGACTTACGGTTCGCTTCAATGTACAACTGTTTTTGTTTTTAATTCATCAACATCATAGGTGCTATGTAAACTCACATGACTAAACGTGTAGTCATAAACTTGACAGAATCTCTCCAGCAGCTCTGGCCTCTTAGTTTGAGTGTAAGCCATCAGGAAGGCAATGAGGGCCTCACAGTGAGGCCACCACAGCTTCATTCTCGACTCCAACTAGTTATAAGTACAAAAGGATTTGATTCACTTACGAAACATAGTGATAAACCAAATGCAAACATTTAACACTGGCTCATAATTGATGATTGTTTTACCTGTGTGGGGCAGTAACCATCCACGTCTGTGAAGTAGAAAAGACCTCCATATTTATTATCCCAGCCGCACTGATAAGGCAGCTCCACAAACTTGTCAATTGCAATCTTCTGAAGCTCCTCATCCCCTTGTGCAGCACTGAACTGAAGAAGAAACCAACCTGCTTCCAGGGCATGCCCTGAGTAGGAATGACAGGAGGACCAAAATAAGAGAAAATGTAAAAAGACAAAGGAGGTGTACTGCCCAAGCTTCGTCTTGCACTTGAAAGCATTGTGTTTGATCTATTAGCACACAGTGTTCACCTGGGTTCTGTAGACGGCCCTGGCAACCTGGCAGTTCTGTTCCATCCATAGAAACAGTCTCTAAAATAGCTTTGCCATCTCTCTGTGGCAAGTTACAGGAAAACCATCGTTACATTCAGAACTTTGCAAGCACATTAAGGGACAATCTTCAAGTAGAGACACTGAGAATTGTTGCCTTCCGTTCAAAAAGTAGGACCTTCATCAAAAGCAAATACAGTACGCCCTTGAGCATTCGCGCATCAACGCACACGACTTCACCTCATGGCAGATTTTTGGTAGGCAGTCATGTGATACCGTACGTGCATTCTATTGGCTGACGGCGTCCGAATGTGCGCTATGTTCCATGAATCTGTGACTTACGTGAGACACAGTCTATATGAGTGGGAAAAGGTAAAAGGCCTTTTAATATCAGTATGGGGTCATAAACATTTAAATTACCGTAAATAATAAGATAATTGGTTCGTTGTTATTTGCGTGTGGTTCCTGGAAAGCATTACCCGCGAGGAACGAGGGCGCACTGTACAATGAGTTAAGGAATACTACAAATCACTAGAAATATGTGCAGCCCATTCAAGTGTCAGTATCTGCTTTTGTATGCATCTTGGATAGAAATAAGAAAAAAACTTTACATAAAAAAAGCAAACAATCACTTCAAGCAGAAAACACAGCACTAACCTATGACCTCTGACTGATGTCCAATGTTACTTGTTCTAATTTTCAAGTAGGAATATTTACTGGCCACTGTGTTGCATTTGGAAGTGACAGGCTGCTAGGAACTCAGCACAAATAAGATCTTAAACTTAAGATCTTAAGTTTAAAAACCATCAAACACAAATTTTTGATAACTGCAGCAGAATTTCTTGATTTGGGACATTGTGTTTCATGCTGATCTACGATTTGCCTTTCTTTTATAAACATTGTCACTTAAGCTAAGACTCAAGAATGTGGTTTGTCCTCCTGACACTACAGCACAAAGGCAGAACATGAATACACATGACTAGTGATACCCAGTGACACATTCTGACAAATGAATAAAAAGTATGGGTGTCTCTTCATAGAAAGTGCTTTGTGATAACTAAACCAAATAAAACTGACTTGGCTTGATGAGTAGAAAATTTAAATAGATTGCAAAACTTCCGCCACAGACGATTACTGAACTTTGAGAAATTCTAATAATGAATTGTTTTAAACAAAAACTAATGACAAAGTATCTACATTTCAGTGTACCATACATTTCATACCTGAATGTGTTGCAGGATCTGCTGCACACACCAGGTGCCCAGCTCTCTGTACATCTGAATAACCTCATGCTCTCGGCCTTCAGTTAGCTGTTGTACCAGACACAAGAGCATCATGGGAATGGCCATGCTGTTCGTAGGAACGTCTCCAGGAAGCTGAGGCCGGCCCAGGCCTGATGAGTCCTCCCGAACCCAGTAGATCAACTGTTCCATCACCTGTTCAGCCTCAAGCTAGCCTCAAGCGAAGAAAAAAACAGGGGTCACACAATCACAGAGATATGCTGATGTAAGAATGGGAATCTGCTCCTTCTTAATGTATGTTCATCCAGGGATGAACTCTTTGACACATAACACACTGCATAACACACATATGTACGCACATACGCATCCACCCATTCTGTTGTAGATGACACGACAATAATCATCTTGTCTACAACTGCTTTTCAGGTCACGAATATGCTGAAGCCAATCTCAGCTAACCACAGGCGAGAGGCAGTGTAAACTCTGGACAAGCACACACACACACACACACACGCACACACACGCACACAGGGATCTTTATTCGGGAAAGAATCTTGTGATCATCTACCACTGTTGGATGTCCAGGCTTTTTGGAGTTCCCTAGCTCATGAATGTCCTCTTTTTTCATCAAAATGTATTAAACTGTAAATGTAGCCACTCCTAACATTTCTCCTCTCTGATGAATTTATCCTTTTTTGCAACTTAAGAATGTTCTACTGAGAGCTCTTTTGACCATAGGATGTCGGTTCACTGCAATAGCTCCCAAATGCAAAGCCACACTTGGAATCAATTCTATACCTTTCATCTGCTTAATTGACATATTAATGAGCCCATGCATCCCATGAAATGGTTTTTGAATTCTACACACAAACATATGCACACGTGTTAACCCCCCCCCCCCATTCTGTCTATCCATCTGTAAACATTTTTAGAAATCTGGCTAATACAACCATGTTCAAGATAGGTTTTATAAATATCATAAATTGAGAAATATTCATGAGTTAAGAGAAATTTAAAGCTCAAGTTAAAAAAAACAAACTAAATTAATAATTTCAATAATGTTTTCCCATTTAACTACGATAGTTGAGGGTTACCCTTAATAATATGCAAGGCAGCTTGAACTCTCAGAACAGTGATCGGAGATGCAGTCAACCCCGAGACCACAGGGCCTTTTGGGAGCTTCTCAGCCTGCTGTTTAACTGCAAGTCTATTAAGCTAGGTTGAAATGTGTGGGTTATGCTATTTTTAATATCCGTGGGAGAAGACTAAATTCCCATCAGTGCCATTTTATAACAATGTATTTCATTTGCTCCAAAGAGATGTGTGTATAATAAAGAGTGCATTTGAGCACTGTTGGTTACCTGCATGTCCTTGTCACCAGTGACCCTGCTGAGCTCATCCATGGCCATGATGTAGAAACACTCACTGAATATGGTCCTTTGTATTTTCACCGCTTTACCATCTCTTGTTAAACAGAAGGCACATTTCCACGGGCCACTGTTGCCAATGTTTATACGACCAAACTTTCTCAGGAATGCTCCTCCTTAGATGCAAACAACAAACAATGGTAGCTCAGTTGTTATGCCCCAGAGGGTTCTCGTATTTTATGATCAAAAGCTACTGACAAAAATATGTATTTCATCACATACGTATGTATTTTTCATCCCTCTGTCGAGACCAAAAAACAGGAAATGCGTACGTAGCCAGTATGTGGTTGTTAGAAAGAGAAAACGGGGAACATAAAAACATCAGACATGTGTCTGTTTCTCCCATGTCAATATTACAGTACTAACCTACAGTTGTCATTGTGGCAATCCCAACTTTTCTATATCTCATTCCTCTGTATTCCTTTTCTCTGTGGCTGGCTGTGTGTTGAACCCAGCAGACATTGAAGCAACTAGCTTAGTGACTTCATGTCAGAAAAGTTACTTGAATACTGGTTTCATGATTAAGGAGGCTTTAACTCTTCATGAATAAGAACAGCAACGCTGCAGACATACTAACTTTTGATGCAGTTGACATGGTTTTTAGGCTTTCAGGTAGAATACATTCTTCAGATATTAAATGCATTTATTATTAATCATACATTTCCATCACCAAATGTGTGGACTTGGTCACAGTCAACAGTTTATGTCTAGTGAAAAAGAGTGAAGACACACGAGGGGTAATTTTGTCTAAGGCCATGTCCACATGATGCTGGGTGTTTTTAAAAACAAATATATTTTCCTATCGTTAGGCCTATCTTCCACACGACAAAGCATCACAAAAACAATGGTGTTTGAAAACGTCGGCCAATGTGAACTTTTTTGAAAACGCTGGGCATGCCTTTACATGTGGAGTTTTCGGATGTTTTGCTTGTGACGAAGACTCCTGTGATGTCATATGTGTGTTACATGTGTCTACATATACAAACAGCATCAATGGGGAACTCCCTGGTACAAGTCAAAAACTGTCCAATGGTAGATCAGCAAAGCTTAGCTTTAAACCAGTTTGTTGTCAGTTCTGTTTGATGCTCCTGTAAAGTGAAGTCATTTAAATTTTAGCTGCAACCTTAGCTCTGAGTGCTCTTTCATTCACTTTTATGGCATTTGCCGTAAAAGATTTCTGTTTCTCTGTGTGTTATTCAGGCTAATAAAACAGTACTGTATTCTTTTTTGTTTTTAAGTTATGGGTTTTTGCTTGGAGATGGCGTTTCAGCTAGCTTGGGACCATAGCACTGTTAGGTAGCTTTTCACAACGCACCAAACACTACACGGTCAGAGCTGTCCTACTGCAGGCGAAAGTACATTCAAAAGAACAATAGCTTTTCTTGTATTGCCTTTGAGCTCTGCCAGTCACTAGAATCTAGATAAGACCACTGACACTCGACAATGGCATTTTTGAAGACCAATTAAGAAAACATTGAATATTTCCCATGGCACACCGGTGTGCCATGGGAAACCCTGACTTAGACCACAGGGTTGAAAGCGTGAAAAAAAGTAGCAGCTTATAGTCCAGCATTTACAGGTAACACAAACATTACATATAATGTTATACACAAAATCACAATTAGAAAATGCATTTCTAAATGAAAAGACAGAAACTTAAAGAAGATAATGTACATCCACATTCTAATTCTTGAATGGAATGCACAAAATCCCTCAACTACAGTACATACTCACATTACCAGTCCAACATTTGGACAATGTCATTTAAATTGTTTTCTCTATTTTCTTGACTATTTACATAGTCAACAAAAAAATCTGAATTGAATAATTGTATTATATTTGAGATTCATCAAAATAGCCACTCTTTGCTTTTATTTGCTGCTTTCACAATTTTGTGTTTTTGCTATATTATTCTATATATCTTGCTTCATAGTTCTGATGTTTTCAGGATGTATACTGTGGAAAGTAAGAAAAATGAATAAAAACACTGAATGAGAGGGTTGTAGTTTAGTTTAGTCATATGTAGTTTAGTTATATGTAGAGATGAAATAATTCGGCTGAAGAAAAATTAGGAATGAGATTCAATTAACTTAAGGGACCATTAACTTTGGCCATGTCCATACGCATAAGTGCACTGATCAACACGTTTGTAAGTGTAACAACTCCGTAACAACAGACAGGAGCGAGGAGGAAATGTTGAAATTCACACCATTCCTCTTGGAGGAAGACTTCTATCTCAAAGTTCGCCCACCAGCTGGCAGTGCCAGACGGTCTGACCTGACACAAAACTGGCGTAGGAGGGACATGCGTGAATGAACAAATGCATTTTGTCATTGTACATAAAACAGGGTTCCATGGACGACTACCTCCCATGTACATTTTTAACAAAAGAGAAACAACAGCAACAAAAATAGAGACAGGACGATTAAGAAATATATACTATATATACATATATAGTCAAACCTCGGTTTTCGAACGCTTCTGTTCTCGACCAATTGGTTTTCGAGCAGAAGCAATTTTACGTCTTTGAACTCGACCAAAATTTGGGTCTCGACCAAACCGAAAGAAGCCGAGCGTACCTGAAAGCGACTCACTCGGGAGCCGAGTGAACTCGAATGCCCAGGATACTTCCTCCATAGCGCATTCGTGTTCAAAGTTCGATAGGATATCTTTTATTAAAATAAAACACAGCATCTATTTCTACCCTTTTTTTATTTATGGTAAAAAGTATACAGTGCAGTTTATGGTGTAAACCGAAAGAAGCCGAGCGTACCTGAACGCGACTCACTTGGGAGCCGAGCGTACTCGAATGCCCAGGATGCTTCCTCCGTAGTACATTTGTGTTCAAAGTTCCATAGGATATCTTTTATTAAAATAAAACACAGTGTCTATTTCTACCCTTTTTTATTTATGGTAAACAGTATACAGTGCAGTTATGGTGTAAAACAGTCAAAAAAAAACTTTGAAAAAGTTGTTTTTTAGACTTGGAACAGATTAAAATTATTTACATTAATTATAATGGGAAAAATAGTTTCGGATTTCAAACAACTCACTTTTCGAACAGCCTTCTGGAATGGATTATGTTCGAAAACCGAGGGTTGACTCTAAAACCTTTTTTGCGCCACAGATCAGTTTAATCTTAAACAATATTTCCACGGACCAGCTTTCATTTGCTCGATAATCATTACTGACTCCAGGACGACTTTAGTCATCTGCAGTGGTCATATGTCAAATGCATCAACAGGCAATAAAAAACCTTTTGTGCATACATTAATAAACAACATCTCGAAACAAAAGTATCTATTTTAGAATGAAAATTCTTTTTAATAAAAAATAATTTAAAAAACTTGATTCAAGTGACTGAGCTGGTGAGGTTTACAGTTGTGTTCAAAATAATAGCAGTCTCTTTAAAAAATTGAGTAAAGCCCAAAATCCTTATATGGTTTTTATTTACATGCATTGGGAACACTGCACATTTTAGTCTTTTATTCAAAACAAAAGTAGAAATTCTTTAATTACTCCACAGAAAATGAAAAATGAACATTGGGCTGTTCAAAAAAGTAGCAGTGTATGCATTTTACTTTACAAACTCAAATATTTACTGTATAAACTGAAAAATATCCAGGATTCAGCATTCCTATAAATCACTAAACTAATATTTAGTTGTATAGCCACTGTTTCTGACAACCGCTTCACATCTGTGTTGCATGGAGTCGACCAACTTCTGGCATCTGTGAACAGGTATTCCAGCCCAGGATGATTTGACAACGTTCCATAATTCCTCTGCGTTCCTTGGTTTTGCCTCAGAAACAGCCTTTTTAATTTCACCCCACAAGTTTTCTATTGGATTAAGGTCCGGGGATTGGGTGGGCCACTCTGTGACTTAAATTTTGTTGGTCTGGAACCAAGAAACTGCTCTCTTACTGGTGTGTTTGGGGTCATTGTCTTGTTGAAACACCCAATTCCAAAGGCATTTCCTCTTCAGCATAAGGCAACATGACCTCTTCAAGTATTTTGATGTATCCAAACTGATCCATGATCCCTAGTACGTGATAAATGGGCCCGGCACCATAGAAAGAGAAACATCCCCATATCATGATGCTTGCACCACCATGCCTCACTGTCTTCAGAGTGTACTGTGGCTTGAATTCAGTGTTTGGGGGTCGTCTGACAAACTGTCTGTGGCCCTTAGACCCAAAAAGAACAATCTTATCCTCATCCGTCCACAAAATGTTTCTCCATTTCTCTTTTGGCCAGCCAATGTCTTCTTTGGCAAATTGTATCCTCTTCAGCACATGTCTTTTTTTTAACAGTGGGACTTTGGCGGGGGTTTCTTGCTGATAGATTAGCTTCACACAGGCGTCTTCTAATTGTCACAGTACTCACAGATAACTTCAGACTGTCTTTGATCATGCTGGAGCTGATAATTGGTTGAAATTTCACCATTCTGGCTATTCTTCGATCCACTCGAATGGTAGTCTTCCGTTTTCTTCCACGTGTCTCTGGTTTTGCTTTCCATTTCAAAGCATTGGAGATAATTTTATCCGAGCAGCCCATCATTTTCTGCACTTCTTCATACGTTTTCCCTTCATTAGTCAACATTTTAATCAAAGTACGTTTTTCTTCTGCACAATGTCTGGAACGACCCATTTTTCTCAGGTTTTCAGAGAGAAATGCATGAGCAACATGTGCTGGCTTCTTCCTTAAATAAGGACCACCTGATTGACACCTGTTTTTTCACAGATTGACTTCATTACTTCATTAATTGAAATCCACACTGCTATTTTTTTGAACACGCCCCTATAATTCATTATTCAATTATACAGACTCAGGAGCATACATATCATGAATGTTGGCTCTGTTGGTTTTCTATGACCCTACTACAGCAACTGGTAAATTATTTGCCACGCAGTAATACAATTTCTACCAAAAACAGGTTATGTTGGACTGCTATTATTTTGAACACAACTGTATTTTGAAATGTACAGTAGCGAATTACAATCAGTGCATTCAAAGTAGGCGAAATACTGATTAATACTATATAAAAGGGTGAACAATTCCATCAAATAATAATGCTAATGAGAATTAGTAGGAGCCTTGAGCTTGTTTCTCTGCAAGAAGCCTTTCGCATAGGGTAATGGGAAACAATTTGACAAGAAATCTACTCCATAGTTTGGTTTTGTTTGTGGCCACTGCAGATAATCCCACTTCACAAAGTTAGGAGGGTGGAAATGGAAGCAAGGTTTTCAATGATTCTTGAGAAAACTCAGGATACTCTGCTTTGATTTTAATCCAGAACACTGGCACAATTGTCGGCACTTAATTTTCGGGGTTACGGCTGGTAACCTGTCACATGACCGAGATCTGTCAAGAGGCATAGGCACTCAAGCATTCATCTGTGGATCATTCTGCACAGAAACCACTTTTCAAAATGAGATACTTAGACTGATAATCAATTTTTAAAAATTCAAACGTTCCGTGCCACCCGGTACCTAATGGCCCACGGCCCAGTACCAGGTGACCGCTGATGTAGAGGAACAAGTACAATGTTCTGGAATGGCCATCTCAGTTCCAGACCTGAATATTATTGAAAATCTGTGATGTGATTTTAAGCGGGCTGCCCATGCTCAGAAACCATCAAACCTGACTGAACTGGAGAAAGAATGGTCAAAAATACCTTCAACCAGAATCCAGACCCTAATTGGAAGCTATACGAAGCATTTAGAGAATGTAGCCGCAAGAGGACACAAGCCAGTGTGTTATTGTGCCGGTCCCAAGCCCGGATAAATACAGAGGAAAGTGTGAAAGAAAGTGTGCCCGTACGGTGAGCAGCAGTAAGGTTTCATGCCAAAAAAGAGCACAACAGTTACGGCATGTGCTTTGAGGATTTTGATAGAGAACTACAGAGAAGGCCAGAGGGAGCTGCATTGTGTTTTTGTAGATCTGGAGAGAGCTTATGACAGGGTGCCCAGAGAGGAACTGTGGTATTTTATGAGGAAGTCTTGAGTGACAGACAAGTATGAGGACATGTATGAGGACTGTAAGACAGTGGTGAGGTTTGCTGTAGGTGTGACAGAGGAGTTCAAGGTGGAGGTGGGACTGCATCAGGGATCAGCTCTGAGCCCCTTCTTGATCGCTATGGTGATGTTCAGGCTGACAGACGAGGTTAGACAGGAATCTCCATGGACTATGATGTTTGCAGATGATATTGTGATCTGCAGTGAGAGCAGGGAACAGGTGGAGGAGAAGCTAGAGAGGTGGAGGTTTGCCTTGGAAAGGAGAGGAATAAAGTTTAGCCGCAGTAAGACAGAGTACATGTGTGTGAATGAGAGGGACCCAAGTGGAAGAGGGAGGTTACAGGGAGAAGAGATCAAGAAGGTGGAGGATTTTAAGTACTTGGGGTCAACAGTCCAGAGCAATGGAGAGTGTGGAAAAGAGGTGAAGAAGCGTGTGCAGGCAGGATGGTAAGGGTGGAGGAAAGTGTCAGGTGTGATTTGTGAAAGAAGAATTTCAGCTAAAATGAAAGGTGTACAAAACAGTGGTGAGACCAGCAATGTTGTTTGGTCTAGAGACAGTGTCACTGAGGAAAAGACAGGAGAGCTGGAGGTAGCAAAGATGAAGATGCTGAGGTTCTCTTTGGTAGTGACCAGGATGGATAGGATCAGGAATGAGTACATCAGAGGGACAGCACATGTTAGAGGTTTTGGGGATAAAGTCAGAGAGGCCAGACTGAGATGGTTTGGACATGTCCAGAGGAGAGATCGTGAATATATTGGTAGAAGGATGCTGAGTTTTGAATCGCCAGGCAGGAGACCCAAAGGAAGACCAAAGAGGAGGTTTATGGATGTAGTCAAAGAGGACATGAAGGTTGGTGTGAGAGAAGAGGATGCAGAAGACCGGGTTAGATGGAGCAAATCGATTCGCTGTGGCGACCCCTGAAGCGAAGAAAGGAAAAGAACGAGGGATTTTATATATATTATATATATATATATATATACTGTATATATGTGTTTATCACTTTCATGATTTGATTTTCACAGATATGAAAATTTAATAGTGTGTAAGGATTACGTTTGGAAAATTTGAGGTGAAAATGGAGCAATCTGAGGCCACCTGATAATGAAAATCAGTTCCACTTTGTATTCTTGAAACAGGAAACTGCAAAAATTAAATAATGATGCAAAATCCTATTGTTTAAAATAAAAGAGAGAGAGAAAGAGTGAGAGATTTGGTTTTTAAAATCCCATTTATTCATGAAGTCGATATTACAAGATAGTTACATTAACAACATCAAAGATTCACTCAAACATGAACACACACTTAAAAAAAATGAATATGAAATGTGGGAGAGAGAGAGAGAGAGAGAGAGAGAGAGAGAGAGAGAGAGAGAGAGAGAGAGAGAGAAGGCATTCAACGGATCAAAATCCAGTCATTCCTGGTATCTTACTACATTTACTTGTAGTCAGAAGAACATCACAATCTTAGGTCAACCAATTCTGTTTAGGAGTTATTGGCCCGAATATAAGACGACCCTGATTATAAGACGACCAACTCTTTTTCAAGACTCTTTGAAAAAAGACTTTTTGAAAACCAAATTTAATTTTTATACAGAAAATCATTTCAGTACATCTAAAACAAACGATTAAAACGTATATTCGAGAGAAAAAGCATGTTATTTTACGTCATTCAAATCTGAACATTTAAATATGTAAACTAAAGTGCAATCACATTTGTAAATGAATGGTGAGTGGCACCAACCTTGCTACCATCCGAGAACCGACCCACTTTTCTCGAGATCGTTACGTTTCTCCATTTTCTGTTATCTCTTCTCTTATTTTCTTCCATTTTCTTTCTTACCGCTATTTTTATTTTTCTTCGTGCTACTGCTATTTTTATTTTTCTTCTTCGTGCAACCGCTATTTTTATTTTTCGTCTTCGTGACAGGGGTTCGCATTGGCCTGGGGAATTAAGTTCAGCATTCGCTTTAAAGATATCTGGCGCCATCTAGTGTTGTGAATGGGTATAATGTCTAGATCCCAGATGTAAGATGACCCCTACTTTTTCAGTCTTATTTCAATGCAAAAGACACCGTCTTATATTCGGGCCAATACGGTAATAAAACATCTTGCATATTACAGACTCAGAAGTTACCTTAAGATTTACTGGTTCTTTGTGCTGGCAATATTTTCATATTTCTATAGGAATTAAGATAATTTAGGGTAGAAATGTGTATGCTACCTCAGTGAATTTAAATCTTTTATGGAAGCAGACATGGACTCCCTCTGGTTTTAGTTTAATTACTTAAGATCTTGTCAAGATTTTAACTCTTACCAGCTTTAGCTGCTTCAAGGATTTCAGGCTTGTGGAAACGATCCATGGTACGGTACAGGCGACAATACATCCACACCTGTGAAACAAATAAGTCTACATTTTAATACAATATCTGCCGATAACATTTCATACAGTGGATTCAATCACTTACCTGTCGACCCTGCAGCCAGACATATTTCAGCTCATCATAAACTTTCCCATCCCTCCCAATGCATGTGAAGAAGCCTCTGAAAGGGGTAGCAGACATTGACGTTCATTGCAAGGAAACAGACAAGCCACACAAAACTGCCTGGGATGCAAGTCAATAATACTTAAAAAAATGAGAAGACAAAATTTTAGAGTAAATACAGTACCCATGTAGAGGGTCATTAGAATATTTGAGCCAAAAATCTACTACGTTGTCCAGTTCTCTGCGAATCCTTGCCCGACACTCCTCCAGCTTCGCCACAGACATTGTTTCTTAAGACAGGAAAGAACACATAAATTACTTATATTGTTGTGCTCCTGCACATGTACTCGCTCACTCACTCACTCACTCACTCACACTCTCTCTCAAAGCATTGATGGCTGTAAGTCGAATTTAATAATGGTTGTGTCTTCAAAGCTTTACTGCATGCAGTGTGCAGTATGTGTGTATATATAATCTCCCCACCTATATATTTGAATAAGCTCACTTGAAAACCTCACGCTGTCACGCTTTTTAACTCTACCCACTACCTGTCAATAAAGTGGCCAAGCTATCACGGCGCATCTGCAAGAACGAATCACGTGAAAAAGAGCTCTTGAGAGCATCGTGGAATTAAACAGAATAGCTGTCACCACAAAAAATACTCCATTTTCTCTTTAAACAAACTTTTCTTATGTACAGTTTTGGCCAGCATCTACCTGAAAGTTCAGGCCGCTATCCGAGTTAGCTCCAGTCTTCATATTTGTCCATGTCTCTCACTTATGGAGCCATTTTGGCTTCGTCAAACATAGCGGTTCATATTCTTTGATTATGACTGACTTCACGTGATCATGTGGGGAATCCCGATGATTTATTCATTAGGACCGAACTCATGAAGCCAGAGTCTACCCGGATGGCCGGACCGTAACGCCCAAGCAGCCTTCTTTTTCGCATTCGTCCATCCCACACACGTGGAACGTGGGCTTTGTCAGACACAGCGGTTTGTTTTCTTGTCAGATCAGTGTCAGATAGCACTATTTGTTGTTGTTTGAGCCAATGTGGACTCCATGGGAGATGACCAAGGAGGACACCATTGTTGAAAGCAAATCATAAAAAAGCGAGATTGGAATTTGCGAAAATGCATGTTGACAAGCCACAAAGCTTCTGGGAGAATGTTCTTTGGACAGACGAAACAAAACTGGAGCTCTTTGATACGGCACATCAACTCTATGTTCACAGGCCGAAAAATCTAGCATATGAAGAAAAGAACACTGTCCCTACTGTGAAACATGGAGGAGGTTCGGTTATGTTCAGGGGCTGCTTTGCTCATGGGTCTTCCAACAGAATAACGACCCCAAACACACAACCAAAAACACCCAAGACTGGCTTAGAGAAAGCATTGGACTATTCGTTGGAAGAGGAAGTGGAAGTGGGTTTAGGTGGCTGCTCGTCGAATATGTTTATTTATTTTTGTTGTGTGGTAAATGGACTCTTAATATAATTTTTGTTTTGTTTATACGTACATTCCTGACTGTGCCTGACTGTTTTTACCGGGTGTTTCGCTGTGGACTTTTGTTGTTTGTCTCGGTCGGTGCTGCAAGCTAGCGCACCTGAGCCAGGGAACACGAACGCCCTGACAAACAGACTGGAGTATCCCCTGCCACTGGATGCTTAACAAACTACAATGGCCCCACCAAGGAAAAGCCCGACACCAGAGGAGTTCGAGGAGATAAAACTCTCTCTCAATTCTCTGTGCGGCGATGTGTCTGCGGTCAGAACGCAGCAGGAGCAGCTTCTGGGGCTCCTGGAGGAGGTGAAACAACTACGCCTCCAGAACGCGGAGAAGGATAAGCGAATTGTGGATCTGGAGCGGCGAGTGGACGAGCTGGAGCAATACTCCCGCATCAATGATGTAGTCATCACCGGCATCAACATCAGGCCCCGCTCATATGCGCGTGCGGTGGCCGCGGACAGCGGGGAGCCCAGTGAGCAGGAGACACAATCGGTGGAGCAACAGGTGGCTTCCTATCTCCAGAGCAAGGGGATAGAGTTGGACCGGGAGCACATCGAGGCGTGTCACCCACTACCAGTGAGGAAAGAGAGACCATCAGCACTCATCATAAGGTTTACATATCGGAAAAAGAAAATGGCACTACTGAAACAGGGGCGCAAACTAAAAGGAACAAATGTATTCATAAACGAGCACTTGACAAAGAAAAATGCCGACATCGCCAGGATCGCACGACAACTGAAAAAAAAAAGCAAGATTCAACAAACCTGGGTAACAAACTGTAAAATCTTCAAACTAAATGGGTCACCGGAGGCAGCAAAAGTATTGGTGGTGAAGTGCATAGAAGACCTTGAACAGTATCGACATTGATAGAGCTTGTGACTCCTCATCATCATAATGCCAAACAAACCAAGAACACAAACTACACCAAGCACCAATTTGGACATGGACATCTTACAGAAGATCCTACAGCAACAACACGTAGAACTGGAAACGTGTGAGTATCAAGAGCACACCACCACCACAGACACTGAAATAGACCCTGATAATCATTTCCTCTCTGCCATTGTTAAAAACTGTAATTATTTCACCCAAGAACATTATGAAAACAGTGTAGATTCAGCAGATAGCCTGTCAATTATCCACTTTAATAGTCGAAGCATGTACATTAATTTTGAGCCTATCAAAGACTACCTGCAACATTTCACTCGTCCATTTAGTATCATTGCAATAACTGAAACCTGGTTCAATGATGACAAAGGTATTGATTTTTGTCTTAATGGCTATGAATTAAGATATATAAACAGAGTAGGCAAAACAGGAGGGGGGGTTGCCTTATACATTCACAAATCTGTTAAATTCAAAGTTTTGGTTAATATGACAACAGCTGTGGAGGGACTATTTGAATGTTTAACAGTGGAAATTCTAAATGATATAAACACAAATATAATCATGAATTGTGTATACAGGGCACCTGGTTCAGATATAAAAACTTTCACATACTGGATTGGTGAACTGTTCAACTGTCAAGCCAAAAAACATTTATCTGTGGTGACTTTAACATTGATCTGTTAAATCCAACCAAGCACAAAACAGTTGATGACTTCACTGACACAATGTACAGCTTGTCTCTGTATCCAACTATAACAAAACCGAGCAGAATAACGTCACATAGTGCCACAATCATTGATAACATCTTTACTAATATTATGGGAAATCAAATCACTAGTGGCCTATTTGTATGTGACATAACTGACCACTTACCTGTTTTTACTTTGTATAATGGTAATTTCAAGAAAACTTAAGACATTATGGCAAAAATCTCAAAAGGAATTTTAACTGATGAAACGATCCAAGCCCTAAACAATAGTTTGGTGCTCCAGGATTGGACTTCAGTGTGCAGTGACCCTAATGTGGACAGTGCTTATTGTACTTTTTTAGACGCCTTCACTTCCATGTATAATAATCACTGCCCTGTGAAAGAATATGTTATGAAGGAAAAATATCACAAAAGCCCTTGGATTACCAAAGGAATATTGAATGTTAAAAATATTAAAAAGAAAAACAATCTTTACAAATCTTTTCTCAAAATAAAAACAAAAGAAGTGGAACAAAGATATAAGAAGTACAAAAATAAATTAATTGATATCATAAGAACAAGCAAACGATTACGCTATCAAAAAAAGTTGCATGAAAATAAAAACAACATAAAAGGAACTTGGAATGCTTTGAATAGCCTAATCAAACAAAAATCCTCAAAGTTGACATACCCAGATTACTTTATTGATGAAAATGGTGAAGATTATAATATGAATAATGTAGTAAATAAGTTCAACAAATTTTTTGTGAATGTTGACCCTAAGTTGGCTGGTGATATTCTTCATAGTGGAATTGCAAAGTCAACTATTGGAAATAATGCCTTTTCATTCTTCCTCTCAGCTACAAATGAGCAGGAAGTGACAAAGATCATTCAGAAGTGTAAGAGTAAGTCCTCCACCGACTGTCATGACATTAGCATGTTTATTGGTTAAAAAAATTATACTAAATATTGTCAAACCTTTAACTTATATCTATAACTTGTCATTCCAGACTGGCTGTTTTCCAAGCAAAATGAAAATTGCCAAAGTAATTCCACTCTTCAAAAATGAAAACAAACATACATTTAATAATTACAGACCAATCTCACTTTTGCCTCAATTTTCAAAAATTTTAGAGAAACTCTTCGACACTCGACTTGAAAAGTTTCTTGAGAAACATCACATAATTAATGAAGGTCAGTATGGTTTTCGAACCAAAAGAACTACAGCAATGGCAATAACAGAAGCTATTGAAGAAATAACTAATGCACTGGAGCAGAAAAAGTATGCAATTGGTCTCTTCATTGATCTGAAAAAAGCATTTGATACTATTAACCACGTAATATTACTAAATAAAATGGAAAGATATGGATTTAGGGGGTTGGCTGGGGACTGGTTAAAAAGTTATTTAACAGGGCGGGTACAGTTTGTAAAAATGGGTCAACATTCAACAGATGTACTTGGCATTGCTTGTGGTGTCCCCCAGGGGTCAGTGTTAGGGCCCAAACTGTTCAATCTATACATAAATGATATATTTAACAAAACCAAAGTCCTGAAACTCATACTATTTGCAGATGACACAAATATATTTTACATTAGTGATGATTATTTTGAGCTTGTAAACACAGTAAACAGGGAACTAAACACAATAAAAGATTGGATGGACTCAAATAAATTATCTTTGAATATAAATAAAACCAAGGTAATGATGTTTGGAAATCGCAACATAATGTCTGAACAAAAAATAAGTATTGATGGCACTCAAATTGAATTTGTAAGTGAAAATACATTTTTAGGAGTTATTATTGATAGTAAATTGTCATGGAAACCCCATGTCAGACACATAAAAACAAAAATCTCCAAAACCCTCTCAATTATAAATAAAGCAAAACAATACCTTGATGGAAATGCACTCCGTACTTTATATTGCACCTTGGTCCTCCCATACTTTACATATTGTATTGAAGTTTGGGGAAATACTTACCAGAACACAATTAATCTTCTGATCATACTACAGAAAAGAGCAGTGCGGATCATTCACAAGGTTGGTTTTCTTGAACATACTCATAACCTGTTTACGCAGTCAAAGTTGCTAAAATTTCATGATCTTGTACAATATAATACATCAATAGTTTTATATAAAGCATTCAATAAATTATTACCACCAAACCTCCAACGATTTTTTATAACTCCAGTCAGGGCTCACAACTTGAGAGGGTTTGGGTATTTTTCATTGCAGAAAGCTCAAACCACACGCAAACGTTTTTGTGTGTCTGTGTGCGGAGTGAAACTCTGGAACAATCTGGACTTACAACACAAGCAATGCAAAAGTACAAATCAATTCAAACTGCTTTATAAACACTCTGGTCAAAATATAGAGATGAGGGTCGTTAACTCAAACTGCTATTCTGTTTGTTAACATGTGCTCAGTGTTTCTTGATCATCATTGGTATTTGTTAATTACTGTTGTTGGCATTTGTCCATTACCGTTGTTGGTATATTGTACATTACCATTGTTGGTATATATCGTTTGAATCTTCGAAGTATGAGTGAAGCCCAGTGTGTTGACCTCTGAATCAGGAACTGGGGTGGATTACATAAGTTTTCTTCTTCCCACTCCCTTTCAGGCAAAATTGTATTGTTGAGATATGATCTTTATTTATTATTTGCTTATTTAATTATTTTGTTGTTGCTGTTTCTTGTTTTGTTTTTCCTTGCCTTGCCTGAAATAAATGAATAAATGAAAATGAAAGAATGAATGAAATTAATTCTGAAGTGGCCTTCTATAAGCCCAGATCTAAATCCTATTGCACATCTGTGGAAAGAGCAGAAACATAGCATCTGGGGAAACACTTCAAACTGGAGGAGTATGCTCACGAGGAGTGAGTCAAAATACCTGTTGAGAGGTGCAGAGGTCTCACTGACAGCTACAGAAATTGTTTAATTGCAGTGATTGCCTCAAAATGTTGTGCAACAAAATAATAAGTTATGGGTACCATCATTATTGTCCAGGCCTGTTTCATTAGTTTTTTCTTTAACAAAAAAAAAAAAATTCTGTTGAACGACAATTCCAAAGTAATTTAAGACTTTGATTGTTTAAAGGGACAGTAAAGTTAATTCTAAGTTACATGTTATTCATTCACATGAAAAATAGAAGAAAAAATAAATTTTATGTGTGTAGCATCATCCGTTTGGTCAGAAAAGCTTAAAATCTGCGCCTCAGCATCTTCCGCATTCAGTGGTCACGTGGGCGTCATACGTCACTGGGGCCAAACATAGCTTAGCAGCCATAAGAAACAATGCAATAATAGACGCGATTAACCCCAGAAGTATCCTGGTTACCTGCGCGGTGAACGGTTGTGTCAACAGAACAGCAAAAAGACGCGAAGACAAGGACCTATCGTTCTTTAGAATACCTTCTGGGAAGGTATCGCGCTAAAAATGCTAACGCGCTAGCCCGTCAATGGGATTGTCCATATTATGTTAGCATTGAGCTAACCGCTATTCATTACTATTGGCCTGTGTGGAATTAATATCTACTCTAGTTGTTATTAATTCCACAGTGAATTTTGAAAAACATGTCTTTTTGTTGTTCTGTTGACACATTTTATTTGTTACTCTGGAAAGTTTCAAGTGATTTTGGTGACCGTTGGGGTTTTTCTTTCATTAACAGAGGAGTAACAAAAATTTTGTCTACTTGTGTACACACATACGTATAGTATAACATATAAAAAATACCGCGATATTGCGAAGAGCAATTTATTTTATTATCTACGGTAATTTAAACATTGATGAACCCTCTCCATACTAATATTAAACCACCTTATATCTGTATTACCTTTTACCACACTCTCAATAGACAGTTTAACTCTTGGACCCCTGACCTATAGTGGCAGTTTTTCGTTAACTTTAATATTCATATACCACATTAAAATGATTTAACATACCCATGCTTGGTATTGTTATCTTCAACACAACATCAACTATATGAAGACATAGTTATTATTCCTGTATAACTTACTACATTGACATATTGGGCCAAAATACAGTCAAATTCAAAAACGGAAAAATTGTGTTTTATTGCACATAAAAACCCAAAACATGCTCATGGATCTGATTTTGAACTCAAAAAAGGTTGCCATAGGCTTCTAAGATAACTATGTGCAGTTTGTGTTACTTGTGCCACTCTTCAAAGGACTTTTTTTTGCCCAAATAGACAGTCAAATTCGAAAATGTAAAATGTTTATTTTATTTCACATAAAAACTAGGGCTGTCAGTTTGACATGCTATAAACGTGCTATAAAAATTAACGCAATTAATCGTGCGTGGCAAATCAATGTGCAAGGATTTTAAATTTGGACCATTGAGTGACCCGTAGGCTGCAGTGGCACGTCACTTCGTACCTGCGCCACTAGTCAAAAGCAGGGTGACGGACAACAGAGATGAACGTGACACAGCAGAGCGAGGCAAGCCCACTCGGACCTTTTGGCAGAGAATTTAATTATAAAAAGAACAAAGACGGGACTATCAACAAAAACGCAGTGATTTGTACTTTTTGTACACCGAAGAATTAATCTTCATATCAAGCGGCAGAAGAATTAATCTGCTGCCGCTTCATACGCCGTAGCAAGTCACGGGGAGCTGGAGCCTAACTCAGTGTCCCCCGTGAGGCGGGGGACACTCTGGGTATGATGCCAGTGCACCACGGAGCCACACACAAAGACGGACAACCATGCACACATACACACCTACGGGCAATTTGGGACCGGCCAATCAACCTGAAGCGCATGCTTTTGGAGGTGGGAGGAAGCCAGAGAACCCGGAGAGAACCCACGCAGACATGGGGAGAACATGCGAACTCCGCACAGAGTGGGACTTGAACCCGGACCCGCCGTGTTGTGGAACATGGATAACCCGCTTTACCGCCTACTACTGAGCCACTTCCGCTACCAAAGCATGTTTCCTGACCGGGAATCAAACCCGGGCCACGGCGGTGAGAGCGCCAAATCCTAACCAATAGACCACCATGGACAGGATTATTGCAATGGTAATTTGCGCAAAAGCCTCACGAACTACCGAACGCAAATGAGATGTAACCATTGCTAACTGAAAGTGAAGGCATACAAAAAAGCAGGAAAAAAAAGAGAGTGAACAGGCACATTAGGACACCACACTCGTCTATTCCTCTAACGAACTCCTAAAATATAACCGTGGTTAAATTATGGTGCACAAAAGCGTGTACAAATATATATTAAAAAAAAAAAATGAGTAGATGTGCAGACGTCACACACTCCTTCCTACAAAGAGAGAGAGAGAGCGAGAGAGAAAGAGTAGTAACAGTACAGTAGAATAGTGTTTGAAGTCTGGTGTATGCTGCATGTCACTTCTGTGGGTTGCTATAGTCTGATTCTTACTATCTGCTTCCAGCTACCACTGCTGGCTAGTCACCTTTCACAGGAGACAAAAAGATGAGCTCAATGCGTAAGTCTCCTCTGCCAATACATACAGTAGGTTCTCCATTGCCAAAACTTGTACATACCTCCTCGAGGCACCATACGATAACTGGTTCCAGGCAAAGCTGTATGGGATCAGCTCTCTCTGAAAACCCACCTGGCTGATGAAGGGCAGGTGAAGGAGGAAAAATATGGACTAGTGCTGTCAGGCGATCAAAAACATTTATTTAATTAATTAATCTAATTAATCACATTTTAATCTCATACCTGCTAAAGGCCCCCAAATAAAGAATTTGAATTATAGGACATTACAAAATTGTAGTGCATAACTAATCAATAGAATACACCAAGAAGAGAAGATTTGAAATCCACAGTTTTATTGGTTAAGTGTGCTTTATAAATGAAATTCAAAAGAAAAGAGGCCAAGCACATCAGCAAACCAATTAGGCCAGGTGCATTTCTCAAAAATGCAATACAAATACAGTTAAATAAAATAAATAAAATTCAGAAATAAAATAAGGCTGAGTCTCAAATACTCTCAATCAAAATGAATACTAAAGCTCACTCAATAAAGCAATTCAAAATGAATAGTATAACATGCTTCTAAATAAGGCAACTAAATAAGATGCCAACAGCCTTTTCCTTTAAAAGGGTAAGCTAACGTTCAACTCTGTGACCTTGACATGTTTTGCATTTAAATGATACGTTAGGCTGGAGCTGCTTCGGTGATATGAAAATTCTCTTTTACAAAAGGTACAAATAATAATAACAACAATAATAACAACAACAACAACAACAACAACAACAATAATAATAATAATGGATTAGATTTATATAGCGCTTTTCTGGACAATCAAAGACGCTTTACATTGGATTCATTATTGATTCACTCCTCATTCATACTTGTTAATGGTAAGCTACGTGTGTAGCTACAGCTGCCCTGGGGCAGACTGACGGAGGCGTCTACAGTGCAGATTGGCAGTGCAGAATCACTGCGTTTTTGTTGATAGTCCTGTCTTTGTTCTTTTTAGAAATAAACTTTCCGCCCAAAGGTCCGAGTGCTTGCCTCGCTCTCCTGTGACACGTCCATCTCTGTTGTCAGTCACCCTGCTTTTGACTAGTGGCGCAGGTACGAGGTGACGTCACTGCAGCCTACGGGTCCCTCAATGGGCCAAATTTAAAATGCTTGCACATTGACTTGCCACTCGCGATTATTGTGTTAATTTTTATAGCGCGTTAATTTGCAGCGTAGTTAATCTAATTAACGCATTAAAGTGACAACCCTAATATGGACATACTTTTTCCTGGAAAGGAAAGTCCATAGGCAAACCAGAAATCCATGGTGTAGATTTAGCTAATTAAAAACAAACTTGTCAACCAGCTCCATGAAATTCCTGTTGGCATCAGGATTACTGCACGCCGGATGCTTGCAAGTAGACAGAAGGCCACTGTTATTAGTGCTTATGCCCCAACACTTGTGCATAAAGGATATAAACGGGGCCTTCTATGTTGACCTGGACAATTCTATCCAAAGTCCCCACAGAAGATAAGCTAAACCTTTAATGTCAGAGTTGGGCAAAACCACAATCAATGGAGAGGCACACTGGGGAGAGAAGGGGTTGGAAACATTAACCCCAGTGGCTTACGGCTGTTCACCAAGTGATCCAGATATAACCTGGTTGTCACCAACACCGTTTTATGCCAAAAGAACAAGTTGGAAAAATATTGAATGCACCCAAGTTTTAAATGCTGGCATCTTATGTCATTGTCGGCACCAAAGACCGAGATGTGCAATGATCAGTGCTGATGAATGCTTGACTGACCAGTGCCTCATCTGTTTGATGCAGAAAATTAGACTTCAAAAAGGACAGAATCCTCAAAGGCTTAACATCGAACATTTGGGAGAGATCACCTACCAACATCAACTGCAGGAAGCCATCAGTGCATACTTACTTATCAGTAGCCAGAGGATATTGTAAAGCACTGGGATACACTCTCTGCTACTGTCATGAACTTCTTCAAACTGTTCTTGGTCACAGAATAGGGAATCATCAAGACTGCTTTGATAAGAACAGCACCGAAATCCAGCGACTTATCAACATCAAGCAGAAAAACCATCACCTGGCAGAAAGACATTAACTCCAAAAGAAAAAGAAGCCCATGCCAAAGTGAAAGCAGCTGTCCCAATTGCAGGTGAGGACACTGCAGAACCAGTGATGGATACAAACGGCCCTGGAAATCTAGCAGCTTGCTTGATCAGGAAAGTGAAACACAACAAGGCTGTTATGGCCTGATGGTATCCCAGCTGAGGTCTTAAAAGAAGTTAATTTGATCCTTTTTGACCACATCCACACCCTGCTTCTCAAAATATGGGAGAAGGAAGAAATACCTGAAGAGTTGAGAGGTGTCTTAGTCATCCCCTTTTTCTGAAGAGTGACAAGGCAGACTGGGAATTACTGAAGCATCTCCCTCCTTTTCCAATGTACCGAAGGTGTTAACTAGGGTATTGGCCAACAGACTCGCCTCCCTGTCGGAAAGCACTCTTCCCGAGTCTCAGAACAGTTTCCATCCAAATAGATGGTCGTCAGTTTCGAAAAAAGTACTGGGAACAAAATCAGCATCTATATATGGCCTTCATAGACCTTACCAAAGCCTTTGACTCTGTTAAGTACTGAGTCCTCTGGCTGGCCCTGGAAAAAATCAGATGCCCTGACAAGTACTGTACTGCTGCTACATGACAACATGTCTGCCACTGTAATGACCGGTTCCACAGTTGAAACAGAACCCTTTAAGGTCGACAGGAGTTAAGCAGAGACATGTTATTGTGCCATCACTGTTGTCCATCTGTATTGCCAGCATCCTCCATCTTACAGGAGTCAAAAATATGTACAGAACAGGCCAGCTTCTGAACATCAGCGAAAGGTCAAACCACCACCACATCCATCACGTAGCTGCAGTATGCAGATGATAATGCTATAGTGAGGACTTACAGTGCATCCTGAGTGCTTTTGCAAAGTTATACAAACAGCTTGGTCTGGTCATCATCAAAAAGATGCAAATCCTCTATCAGCCACTACCAAACAGTATCACCTTCCCAAGCATCTTCATTGACAACAACAGATTAGGAAAAATGGACCACTTTCCCATTCTTTAGTAGCCTTCTATCATCTAAGCCACAATCGATGAGGAGGTACACCACCGCCTTAGCTGTACGAGTGGGGTGTACCAGAATGAGGAATAGCATCTTTGAGACCCATGATCTTCAGTCAAAAACCACAATCAAGGTGTACAAAGCACCTCCCCATCCTTCTTTATGGGCCAAAAGCCTGGACTACTTACAATATACACCTCAGAGCACTTGAGGACTTTGACCAGAAATACCTCCGCGGAATCCTCAGGATAACCTTGAAGGATTGACGAAACAACACCAGCGTCCTGGAGGAGACATTCCTACCATCACGACCATCATCGCCCAACACCAGCTCAGACGGACTGGTCATGTCATATCGATGCCTGATTCTCACCTACCCACACAAGTCCTGTACCCACAGCTTGTCCAAGGAAAACGTGCCAGTGAGGGCAAAAGAAGGTACAAGGATAACATCAAAAATCATCTTAGGAAGTGCCACATATCCCTTAACACCTATGGAGGCTGCAGCGAAGAACAACTATTGTATCCACTGTTTTTCATTTATAGAGAACTTTTTAGTTTATTGTAAGGATAAAATATGCTAACTGACAGTCCTCATGAGTACAGTACAGTACAAATTATGTCATTTGTAGTGCAAAGAACAACAACAATCACTCAATGGAGATTATTTTTATCCACACATATAGGCCTGAAATCTAATCACACGTGCAAAAAAAGGGAAAACAGAATGCTCATCCGTTCTACCCCCAGATGTAGAACGGATGATTGTCCCAGTGGGATTTATTGTCTCAATGCCTTCGTCAGTTAGGCTAAAAATGCACATGGCAGAGAACTGTGGCAGCAACATTCTGGCACGTAACACGTGATTAATTTCACCATCTTCATAATTTGTATTGCACTGCAGACATTAAATAACACTAGCTGATCTCTAGGCTCAATGAGCAGCTATAATTACACAGAATTGTATAACTACATAGATATATAGATACTTTATTAGTCCCGGAGGAAATTGTATATATCCAGGCATTACATAACAAATAATACTGGATAAACACCAGGAGAAAAAGAAACACTGACATCACAGGACATACCACAAGACATACACTACACTAACGGACATATGCAACACTAACATGACTTATATAGTAAACTATAACTAAAATATAAACAGTATTAAATTAAAATATAAACAGCATAAAACTAAAATATAAACAGTATAAAATTGAATTAAAATATAAAACAGTATAAAATTAAATCAAATCCATTCAACCCCGTGCTGACCTCACAACCTCCCCCCCCCGCTCCTCCTGAGAGAGTCATTGTACCCCCTGATGGCACGGGGCACGAAAGAGGACCTCAGCCTCTCTGTGGAGGCGCTGTGTGACAGCAGTCTGCCGCTGAAAGTGCTTCTCTGCTGGGAGAAGGTGGTGTGTAGGGGGTGGTTGGTGTTGTTAATGATAGCCTTAACTTTAGACATGGTCCTGCTCTCCAGAAGCATATCCACAGAGTCCAGGCTCAGCCCGACCACTGAGCCCGCTCTGCGGATGAGTCTGTTCAGACGGTCCATACCTCTTTTCCTGCACCCACCACCCCAACACACAATGGCGTATGACAGCACAGTGGAGACTATGGACTAATAGAACATAAGAAGGAGCTTAGGACAGATGTTGAAGGAGGCCAGCCTCCTCAGGAAATACATCCTGCTCTGCCCCTTCTTGTACACACAATTCGAGTTGAGTGACCAAACATTGGTAACTTATTATTATTAGTTTGAACATTGGAAGTGCACATAAACCATTACAATAATCACTAATAAAACCTCACATTCTTCCAGCCACATAAACCTAGAAACCAATACCACCCTAAAAATACTAAAAAAGTCATCACTACCATGTTTTTTGTGTTCTATATTTGTACTGGCTGATGTATGGGTGCGTTTACTTTTTTTCTTAGTATCACTGGAAAGGTTCAAATTCTCTCTGTAGTTTCAAGATGCTTTTTTTTTTGGGGGGGGGGGGTCAGCACTTCCAATTTTTTTTTAAAACCACTATGGCTTTGCTTAATCCATACACAACACCCATGCTCTGGGGGCTATGACATATTCTGTACAATTTGTGGGGCCATTTGGAGAGTGTACAGTAATACCTCGTTACTCCCGGTTAATGCGTTTCAGGATGACTCGCAAAAAACAAAATTCTGCGATATAGCGATTAAACGTTTATTTTATTATTTATGGTAATTTAAACGTTTATGAACCAGTGACGTGATGTGAGGTTCACGGCGGTGAGACACCAACATTAAAGTCATTTCCACGAGTCAAACAGAGTGGCGTATTTGCCATTACATTAGTAGCCTGATATTAAAGTTCATTATGAGTGTACCACTCAGTTTGAACAGAGTGGGTTATTTCCTGAGCTGAAATTCGAAGCTCATATTTAAGCTGGGATGTTTGTATTCTTTCATTAAATGTTATTTTGATTGTTTGATAGTCCTTTCTGAGGTGAGGCTTGACTGCTCACTGCTGCACTGTCATACTGATATTAAACCACCCTGTATCTGTATTACCTTTTCCCACACTCTAATGCAGGTGGATATAAAAAGTCTACACTACCCAGGTGCAGCAGCTCACAGCTCTTCCTTCCAGTGCTTCCTTTACTTCCACTTCACATCCTTTTCTCACTTTTTGTGCACCATGGGTTACGCGAACATCCACTTCACCCACCAGAACCCTTTGGTAATCGGGAACCAGCACCACACACCCGCTACGAGTGATTATCATCACACGCACAACATCCCAGACGGAACAGCGAGGACACCGGGTTCTCCGTGGTTTGTTGTCGGGTCCCAGAGACGACGTAGGCGGAGGAGGGAGAGGAAGCAGAAACGAGGCTGTAGGTCCGGCGTTATGCTAAGGCTAAGGAAACAACCACACAAGTCACCTCTACCGAGCCTGTACCTCTCCAACGCCAGATCACTGGTGCATAAAACGGATGACCTGCAACTACTCCTCGTGGGAAATCACTATGTTCGCGACTGCTGTGTGATGATTTTCACCGAAACTTGACTCCGCTCGGACATACCCGACGTTAGCATGCAGCTAGAAGGCCGCACGTTGCTTCGCGGGGACAGAACAAAGGTAAACTAAGAGCAGAGGAGGGGGGCTCTGTAAGTATGTGCATAACGAATGGTGCAACAACGGGACGGTGATAGACATGCACTGTTCCCCTGACTTGGAGTACATGTCCGTCAGGTGCCGGCCTTTCTTCCTACCCAGAGAGCTAACTGTTATTATCATCACGGCTGTGTACATCCCACCTCAGGCCAATGTGAACACGGCGCTCTCCCTCCTGCTTAACACCACCAATGCATACCAGCGGGCTCACCCAGATGGGGTCCACATTATTGCAGGAGACTTTAATAAGGCCAACCTCAAGACTGTACTCCCAAAATTCTACCAACATGTCAAGTGTGCCACCAGATGGGACAACATCCTGGATCGTGTTTATTCCAAAATAAAGCACGCATACAGAGCCACACCCCTCCCCTACCTGGGGCTATCAGACCATCTCTCCCTCCTGCTCTCCCCAGCCTACACCCTCCTGAGATGCAGCGCCACGCCCACCATAAAGACCATCACAACCTGGTCTGACGATGCACTCTCCAGGCTGCAGGACTTTTTTTCAGAGAAAGACTGGGACCTGTTCGAGAACCAGGAGCAGGAGACATTCACCGGTGCAGTACTGCACCGGTGAATGTACCAGTGTGTACCAGCCAGGTACACGCGCTCCTCAGAGCATGCAATGCTGCCTTCAGATTTGGCGACAGAGATCTTTACAGGTCTGCTTGAGCGGAGCTGAAGAGGGGCATAAAGAAGGCCAAAGCGTACCATAAAGCAAAAATAGAGTCACCTGTCCAGCAACAACATTCGGGAGGTGTGGAAGGGCATCCAGGACATCAACCATTTCAGAGGATGCTCTTCTACATCAGCAGAAGACCTAAGTGCGTCGCTGGCAGAGGATCTGAACTGCTTCTTTGCCCGTTTTGAAGGTCAAAACAGTATTCCTCAGCCACAACACTACCCCTCAGCCCCTGACCTCCCCCCTCCCCCACCCAGTTCCAAAACACTCACCGTCAGCGAGCAGGAGGTCAGACAGGTGCTCCTGGCAGTGAACCCAAGAAGGCTGCTGGCCCGGATGGAGTGCCAGGCAAGGTGCTAAAAGCGTGTGCCTCCCAGCTCACACCCATCTTCACCAAAATATTCAACCTCTCCCTGACCCAAGCTGTCATCCCACCCTGTCTAAAATCCGCAACAATTATCCCGGTACCCAAAAAGACACCAGCCACCACCCTAAATGACTATCGCCCTGTAGCCCTCACCCCGGTAATCACCAAGTGCTTCGAGAGATTAGTCCTCCAGCACATCAAGGACATTCTGCCCTCTGGACTAGATACACACCAGTTTGCCTACAGGGCAAACAGATCCACTGGCGTTGCCATCGCCATAGGCCTCCACTCAGCGCTGTCGCACCTGGAGCAGCAGCAGAGCTATATCCGCATGCTGTTCGTGGATTATAGTTCTGCATTCAACACTATAATCCCGGACATCCTCAACAATAAACTTTTCACCCTCGGTCTCCCTCCTCTCACATGTGCCTGGATAAAGGACTTTCTCACAAACCAACCCCAGACTGTGAGACACGGCCCCCACCTCTCCACCACACGGACATTGAGCACCGGCTCCCCCCAGGGCTGCGTGCTGAGCCCCCTCTTGTACTACCTCTACACCCACGACTGCTGCCTGACTCACGACAGCAACTTGATAGTCAAGTTTGCTGACGACACCACAGTGGTCGGTCTCATCTCCGGGTGTAACGAGACAGCCTACAGAGAGGAGGTCCAGAAGTTGGTTGCCTGGTGTTCAGAGCATAACCTGGCTCTGAACACCAGCAAAACAAAAGAACTCATCCTCGGCTTCAGGAGGCCCAGCACTGACCCAGCCCCGCTCTACATCGGCGGTGTGTGGAGAGGATTCAAACCTTCCGGTTCCTCGGCGTCCTCATCTCCTCAGATATATCCTGGTCGGACAACACCACTGCCATCATCAAGAAAGCACAGCAGCGGCTCCACCTCCTGAGGGTTCTCAAAAAATACAATCTGAACCCCTCCCTGCTGCTGGCCTTCTACCGCTCATCAGTCCAAAGCCTGCTGACCTACCGCATCACAGTATGGTAGCACAACAGCACCATGGAGGACAGGAAGAGGCTCCAGAGAGTCGTGAAGGTGGCTGAAAAGATCATTGGCTGCTCTCTGCCCTCCCTATCGGAGATCTACTCCTCTCGCTGCCTCAGCAGAGCAAGGAACATAGCAAAGGACAAATCCCACCACAGGCAGACGATACAGGTGCCTCAAAACTAGAACAGATTCCACGACAGCTTCTTCCCGAAAGCCATTACTCTGCTTAACTCAAGCACGCACTGATACCCACCCACCCACCCACACCCACATATACACACACGCACACACCCACAGTGCAATTTGAGAACATGCAATACGCCGTGCTGGGCATGGCGCTTCTCGTATCTCGATGTACAGTATATACCTGTAAATAGTCAGCATTCAGCGAAACGTTTGTATATACTTGTATTTGTATTGTATTTATTCTTACTCTTTCTACTGTTACACTACTGCACTGTGAGGAGTTGCCCAAATCACATTATACCATGTATAGTGACAATAAAGGCTTTCTATTCTATTTCTATTTCTATTACAACACAACTGAAAAACAAACCAAAATCTTTCAGGTATATGAAGAAAAAATGAACAACTGAGATTATTTGGTTGCATAAGTGTGTACACCCTGTAATAACTGGGGATGTGGTTGTGTACAGATTGGACCTGTAACATTCAAACTCATGTTTAACTGGTCTCAGCACTCACCCGTCACCAATGAAGGTTCCCCTGATCAACCCTAAATAAAGTTCAGCTGTTCTGCTACGTTTTTCCTGACATATTTGTAACCGCATATTCCAGCACAAACCATGGTCCACAGATGGCTTCCAAAGTGTAAGAGGGATTTTATTATTCAAAGACATCAATCAGGCGAAGGCTACAAAAGAATTTCCAAAGAATTAAATTTACCATGGAACACGGTAAGTATGGCACAACAGTGACATTACCATGACCAGGCCTTCCGTCCAAAACTGATAAGTCAAGAAGAAAACTAGTCAGAAAGAGACAAGCCAAGAGGCCAACACTGGGCTTGCACTAGGAGCTAGTATGATGAAGCCACTGTGGCTCAGTGTAAAAGAATTGAGCAAGCCACAAAAAGTCACACTCTGCATCCATGACAGTGGCGCAGTGCGCGGTTGACCGACGCTCGTCGCAGGGTGGGGGGTGGGGGGACACCGCACCCCCACTGGGGGGGTCTGGTGCGCCTCCCCCGGGAATTTTTTTAGAAAATGGGGTTGTTTTCCTGTATTCTGAGGGCAAAATCTTCTGTTCAGTTTACCTACAAAAATACACTAAAGTCAGCAGTTCAAGCTTAACTATCTTTATTTCTGTCCTACTTTATGCAGGTATGAATGTGAGATTCAACAATTGAAAACTTGCATTCACTACGTAATGATACAGTCATACAAAATATTACTCAATGTTTACTTGTAAGTTTTACTTAGACTAGAAGACACCAACACCATTGGTATGCCATAGTTTTATTTATTTTTTAAATTCAATAACATGATTTTTCATTTCAATTTAAAAAGGCATGAAAAATAGTAAGCGAGGTGAATACACATTTACATGCATCACTGGTTATTCCTGCCGGTCATAGGGATCAAAAGTCTAAGACTACAAACAAGTATTCATAATATCTTTCATGTACCTTCTGATCGGTCTGTCACCACTCCTCCCCTCTCTCAGCATTCACCATTTGTTTATTAATGAGGATTTTTACACAAACTACTATAAAACACTGGATTCTTTTGATCGATCGTCCTCGCCTTGTCATACACCAATTCGCGGGTTCAGCTTGTAAAAAAACAATATTTTTGTTTTTCATTGGACGAGAGGAGGTTATGACCCGAGTGCAGATTTAATGATTGGGAGCTTGGGTCATTTCCGCCAATTCCGTCGGCATGCTTCGGCTAAATTCCGTCAGCATGCGGAAATAGCGGCGATAGCGCCGCTCGCTAGCAGAAGTAGCGGCACTAGCGTCGCTCGCTAGCAGAAGTAGCAGCGCTAGCGAGCAAAAAGGTTGTAGCCTTTTTTCTGTAAAAATAAGAACGCCACTGTGGCTACACAGTCTAAAAACCTTGTAGCCAATCTGGAATTTACTTCGCCTATGGCAAAGTAGAGAATGGCTAGCGCAAGCCCAGCCACAGCTACTCTGAAGGAGTTGCAGAAATATCTGGCAAATACTGGCCGTATTCTTCATATGTAGGGTGGCAAGACGGAAGCCTTATCTAACAAAGAAAAATGTCTAAGCCCGGCTGGATTTTGCAAGAAGACATCTGCAGTCTCCCAAACAAATGTGGGAAAATGTGTTATAGTCTGATGAAAACAAGGTTGAACTTTTTGGACATAATTCCAAAAGGTACAGTATGTTTGGCGCAAAAACAACACAGTACATCACCAAAATAACACCATACCTACAATGAAGTACGGTGGTGGCAGCGTCACGCTTTGGGGCTGTTTTTCTTTTGGGGACTTAGTTAGTGTGGATGGAATTATGAACAGTTCCAAATACCAGTCAGTGTTGGCACAAATTGTTCGGGCCTCTGTTAGAAAGCTGACGATGAAGAGAAATTTTATATTTCTGCACGACAATGACCCAAAGCACACATCCAAATCCACAAAAGAATCGCTTCACCTGAATAAGATTAAAGTTTTGGAATGGCCCAGCCAGAGTCCAGACTTGAATCCTATTCAACATCTTGGGGTGATCTGCCCTCCCAATCTGAAAGATTTGGAGCAGTTTTGCAAAGAAGAGTGGGCAAATATTGCTACCTTAAGATGTGCCACGCTGATAGACCAACCCAAAAAGACTGAGTGTTGTAATAAAAGCCAAAGGTGCTGCAACAAAGTATTATTTTGAGGGTGTGCATATTTATGCAACCAGGTTATTTGAAGTTTTGTTTTTATTTTATATGCTTTTTCTTAAAGGTGTCAGTTTGCTTTTCAACTGCCTTGTACAGCTTAAAGGTCACACTAAAGGTGGAAAAAGTTGTGAAATTTTTTGTCTCGATTTAAGTTTTTTTACGTCATGAAAACCTGGCATTTGAACAGGTGTATGCAGACTTTTTACATCCACTGCAGACTGTTAAAAACAATTTGGAATTACAGAAAAGTGTTTCTTTAATACACAGAAGTGCGCTGCATTTAATTAGTCTCAGGACGCAGGACACACACAGATGCTATCAGCCAGTAGTATGTGCGTACGGTATCACATGATCACCTACTAAAAATCTGGAATGTAGTGAAGCCGCACATTGGAGCGTGAATAAGCGAGGGATCGCTGTATATCAAATGCCTCAAACTCAAGGCCCGGGGGCCAAATGTGGCCAGCCATACCATTTATGTGGCCGTGAGAGCATAAATGGTCAGGGTGTCTAAAAACAAATAGGTCATAAGTGTGCTTTGATCAAAACTACATTTCCCACATTTCAGTAATCAAGCCCATTTTAACATTGATAAAAACGTTTTGAACTTAATGTCCTTACTTATGTTTGATGTTGTTTTTTTCACTGATTAGTTTGATCCTTGACTGATGGATTTATGCGAGTTTTATAAACTGACAAATTAAAGGATTTCTTTTAATGAAAAACAATTGTTATTTGTTATTTCATTGGTTATGTTAAAAATGATTTATATAATAACAGAGCAAAAAGCAAACATTTTTCTGTGCAACTGTAATGTTTATAACTTAAATTATTCATAAAGTCTGAGTTATTTAACATTGAGTAGTTATATTTATGTTACGAAAAATAAGTTTGACGACCCTGGTGTATATCATCATTCTACCTCAGGTTACAAGCTGTGTGTGTGTGTGTGTGTGTGTGTGTGTGTGTGTGTGTGTGTGTGTGTGTAATTCTCATGGATTTTTAGTTTGACATAGGCTCCTACTGTTTTCACTTAGTTCAGGAAGGGTAAACGATGACGTCAGCATCGAAGTTTGCTGTACAGTTCGCAAGCTTCTAGCCACACCTTGGCTTGTCAGCTACAATAACTATTTCTGGTGCAGTGCTAATTTGCTTACTTATGAAGCGAGACAACAATTCCCTTTAGGGTCTATGCGATGGGAATGAATGGGACATATTGCGGACATGTAATGGGACATATTGCGGACATGTATCTGGTAACATGAGATATTCAGGATGAACGGACCATCAAACAGTTTTCTGGTAACGTTACTCTTACCTTCGCAGACGAGGTACAGCCAAATGAAAAATGTTTGCTTGCGTCAGGTCAGTGTTGGTGTGTCATGTGACTAGTGCTGCTACGGAAGTCCTCAGGAAGCGGAGACACAGCACAAAAAGGAGTCTATACTACGAAGCGACTTCCGCATACCGATGGTATCTTCCAGTGTCTGGATCGATTTACACGAACATGTCAGCTAAAGGCTGAGAAGACGTTCGTTACAACACGGCAAATCATTCCCGGTTTGAGCGCGTGCACATAATGGAGGCGGTGTCCGCGTTTTCTGACCAATCACAAACATGGGCAACTCCGGCCGGAGCAACAGAGCCAGAATAGCGTGTACAGTACAGTATTTCACAAGAAGTAGTCGACAATAATTAATGAAAAATAAATAAACAACGCAGGCCCTGCAGCAACAAGCAGACAGGAGTGTGGGTAAAGAATTGCATACACTGTACTGTGCAAGTGGTTCAATAGGCTGAGATTATCACTGCTCCAGTCATAAATGTCTGTGTATATACACTCAACAAAAATATAAACGCAACACTTTTGTTTTTGCTCCCATTTTTCATGAGATGGACTTAAAGATCTATAATTCAATCCAGATACACAATATTACCATTTCTCTCAAACATTGTTCACAAATCTGTCTAAATGTGTGATAGTGAGCACTTCTTTGCTGAGATAATCCATCCCACCTCACAGGTGTGCCACATCAAGATGCTGATCTGACATGATTAGTGCACAGGTTTACCTTATACTGCCCACAATAAAAGGTCACTCTGAAATGTACAGTTTTGTCTCACAGCAAAATGCCACAGATGCCACAAGCATTGATGGAGCGTGCAATTGGCATGCTGACAGCAGGACTGTCAACCAGATCTGTTGCTTGTGCATTGAATGTTCACTTCTCCACCATAAGCCATCTCCAAAGGAGTTTCAGAGAATATGGCAGTACATCCAACCAGCCTCACAACCGCAGACCACGTGTAACCACACCAGCCCAGGACCTCCACATCCAGCAGGTTCACCTCCAAGATCGTCTGAGACCAGCCACTCAGACAGCTGCTGAAACAATTGGTTTGCAAAACCAAACAATTTCTGCACAAACGTCATTTCTTCACGGATGAATCTCGCTTTACATTGTTCAGGGCAGATGGCAGACAGCATGTGTGGCGTTGTGTGGGTGAGCGCTTTGCTGATGTCAATGTTGTGGATTGAGTGGCCCATGGCAGTGGTGGGGTTATGGTATGGGCAGGTATCTGTTATGGATGAAGAACACAGGTGCATTTTATTGATGGCATTTTGAATGCACAAAGATACCGTGACGAGATCCTGAGGCCCATTGTTGTGCCATACATCCATGAACATCACCTCACGTTTCAGCAAGATAATGCACGGCCTCATGTTGCAAGGATCTGTACACAATTCTTGGAAGCTGAAAATGTCCCAGTTCCTGCGTGGCCAGCATACTCATGTCACACATTGAGTATGTTTGGGATGTGTTAATTGGCATATACGATGGCGTGTACCAGTTCCCACTAATGTCCAGCAACTTCATACAGCCATTGTAGAGGAGTGGACCAACATTCCACAGGCCACAATTGACAATCTGATAAACTCTATGCGAAGAAGATGTGTTGCACTGCATGAGGCAAATGGTGGTCACACCAGATACTGACTGGTTCTGAGTCCCCAGACCCCCAATAAAGCAAAAAAAAACCAAAACCCTGCACATTTCAGGGTGGCCTTTTATTGTGGGCAGTATAAGGTACACCTGTGCACTAACCATGATGTCAGATCAGCACCTTGATGTGGCACACCTGTGAGGTGGGATGGATTATCTCAGCAAAGCAGAAGTGGTCACTATCACACATTTAGACAGATTTGTGAACAATGTTTGAGAGAAATGGTAATATTGTGTATCTGGAATTAATTATAGATCTTTAAGTCTATCTCATGAAAATTGGGAGCAAAAACAAAAGTGTTGCATTTATATTTTTGTTGAGTATATATTAGCCATTCTACTGAATTTGTGCAAAGTTCAGAGTTGGAAACACATTTTCAAAAGTTGTATTTTTCCAAAAACCTTGTCCATAAATTGTGTCATGTTTCTATGGTACAAGTCCAGAAAAGGTGCTGTCAAATTTCATACATTAATGCCTTGCCTGTTCTTGAAATGTTTTACTGCAAAAGTGTCACTACCGTAACACAGCCACACACTGCAATAAAAATTATCATGTTAATCTTTTGATACTGGGTGTCCATACATCCTCTAAAGAATATTTATAGTAATTTATTATGAAGATTTTTACAATTAAATCACTTAAAATCATTTTACAACAGATTTCAAAGTCTATTTTCCACGAGTCATCAAAATTTAAATGCAATCTTTTTTTTGTGAAATAAATTACAGTGTTCTCAAAGATCTCAGAGTTAATTAGTTATTACATTGAATGCACATTTAACAGGCAGTTATCATATAATTTAATGACTGCTCTTGTGGGGGGTTTTTTTTACAGTTGTGACAGCGCTGCTTGGTCATGACCATATTATGTTTGCAAGTTTGTACTGTATCCCCTCAATATTAATAATCAATATAATGAAGTTGTTTTCTATTTATTTTACATTACTGCAACATAGCAGCATAGCAGCTTTTTACTTTAAAGTGCATTACAGAACAAATATGTAGAACTTTAATAATGAAGTTACTCGCATACTGAAATTATAACCTAACAGCTCCTTCATGGTGCACCTCCAAAGAGCAATTCATAAAGGAGAGTGCGCCTTGCTGAAGGGTGCCTTGGCAGTGGTCAGGAGGTGAATTCACACCTCCCATTGTCAGTTCACACTCCGAAATTTACACGGGTCTTGAACCACCGACCCTCCGGTCCCCAGTCCAAGACTTAGTAGACTGAGTTACTGCTGCCCCCAATCAGCATTACATTCATGTTTTATTATTTCATACATTATTTAGCACCATAAGATTCTTAAGAATGAAATGTGATTTTCAAAACAATATTATTATTATTATTATTATCATTATCATTATCATTATTATTATTATTATTATTATTATTATTATTATTATTAATAATAATAATAATAATAATAATAATAATAATAATAATAATAATAATAATAATAACAACAACAATAATAATATTCATTCAAACTCAATTCAGAAAAACTTTAATAGTACCCACTGGGCAATTAAGGCACATAAAGCAGGATTGATGCACACAAAAAAAAAGAAAAGCAGAGTGCAAAGAGCAAAAACCAGACTTAATAAACAGAAAGCCTACGCTAACACTAAAATATACAATAAACAGATACCTACAAAACAGTATGTGCAATGGTGTAATAAATAACGATATAGAGACCCTTCATATTGTGGCAGCATGGTGTGTGTTAGTATGAAGGGTGTAAAAGTGCAAACATACAGTGTAAACGCAAACAGTGTAAACATAAACAATCAAAATATCCGGCCTTCTTGTGGTCCCTAAATGGGGATTCCATTGTTCTTCTGAAGGACTTCAATGCACAAGTCGGCAATGATGGACACACCTGGAAGGGTGTGATTGGGAGGAATGGCCTCCCTGATCTAAACCTGAGCAGTATTATGTTGTTGGACTTCTGTGCTACTCATCGATTGTCCATAACTTTATTTGAGCACAAAGCTCATAAGTGTACGTGATTCCAGAGCACCCTGGGTCGGAGGTCACTGATCGATCTTGTGATCGTATCATCTGACCTTCTAAACAAGTAGTGCGGGTGAACTGGGAACAGTGGAGGACTCTGTCCGCAAGGCCTTCATCACCCACCTCCGAAGGAGCTTCTCGTGCATCCCTGTGGAGGCTGGGGACATCGAACCTGAATGGTCGATGTTCAAAGCTTCCATTGCTGAAGCTTCAGCTGAGAGCAGTGGTCTCAAGGTCTTGGGTGCCTCAAGGGGCGGTAACCCTTGAACACCGTGGTGGACCCATGTGGACCCATCTGACTGAGGAGGGAGGCTTTCAGGGGCATGTTGTCCCTGGGGACTCCTGAAGCAGTTGCAGGGTACTGACAGGCCAAAAGGACTGTAGCCTCGGCTATGATGGAGACAAAACAGAGAGTGTGGGAGGAGTTCGGAGAGGCCATGGAGAAGGACTTTCAGACGGCACCAAAGTTGTTCTGGAGGACTGTCCAACACCTCAGGAGGGAAAAACAGAGCACCATTCAAGGTGTATACAGAAAGGATAAGACACTGTTGACCTCAACTGAAGAGGTTGTCGGTCGGTGAAAGAAACACTTTGAGGAACTCCTGAATACAACTACCCCAACTGACCTGTCCTCTGTTGCAGAGGCAGAGCTGGAGGATGATGGGGGATTCAAATCAATCTGTCTGGGCGGAGTCACCGAGGTATTTAAACAACTTCACAGTGACAAAGCCCCGGGTATTGATGAGATTCATCTAGAAATGCTGAAGGCTCTAGGTGTTGAGGGGCTGTCATAGATGACACACCTCTTTAACATTACGTGGAAGTCTGGGACAGTGCCGAAAGAGTGGCAGACATGGGTGGTGGTTCCTCTTTTTAAAAAGGGGGACCAGAGGGTGTGTGCCAACTACAGAGGCATCACACTCCTCAGCCTCCCCGGGAAAGTTTACTGCAAGGTGCTGGAAAGGAGACTCCACCCAATTGCCGAATCCCAGATTGAGGAGGAACAATGTGGGTTCCGTCCTGGTCGTGGAACAACGGACCAGCTCTTCACTCTCGCAGGCAAGCTAGATGGGGCTCAGGAGTACGCTCATCCAGTCTACATGTGTTTTGTGAACTTGGAGAAGGCGTACAATCGGGTCCCAAGGGATACACTGTGGGAGGTACTGCGAGAGGATGGGGTTAAGGGCCTCTCCTCAGCGTCATTCAATCCCTGTCCGCCCAAAGTGAGAGCTGCGTTCGGGTTCTCGACAGTAAGTCGGACTTGTTCCAAGTGGCTGTTGGCCTTCACCAGGGCTGCGCTTTGTCACCAATTCTGTTCGTGATTTTCACGGACAGGATATTGAGGCGTAGTCGTGGTGGGGAGGGTTTACAGTTTGGTAGACTGAGGATTGCATTGCTGCTTTTTGCAGATGACGTGGTCCTATTTGCATCATCGGCCTGTGACCAGCAGCGCTCACTGGTCCGGTTTACAGCTGAATGTGAAACGGCGGGTATGAGGATCAGCACCTGCAAATCTGAGGCCATGGTCCTTAGCAGGAAGCCAGCAGACTGCCTTGTCCGAGTGGAGAATGAGGTCCTTCCACAAGTGAAGGAGTTTAGTTATCTTGGGGTCCTGTTCACGAGTGAGAGAACAATGGAACGTGAGATTTGACAGTGAATTGGGGCAGCAGGAGCAGTATTGCAGTCGCTTTACTGCACTGTTGTCACAAAGATGGAGCTAAGGCGAGAGGCAAAGCTCTCCATCTACCGTTCAGTCTTCATTTCTAGACAAGAACCAGATCGCGGATACAAGCAGCAGACATGGGCTTTCTCAGGTGGATAGCTGTTGTCTCCCTTAGAGATAAGATGAGAAACAATGCTATTTGCGAGGGGCTCATAGTCGAGTCGTTGCTCATTCACATGGAATGGAGTCAGTTGAGGTGGTTTGGGCATCTGGTGCGGGGGCCTCCGGGGCCCCTTCCTAGGGAGGTGTTCCTGGCACGTCCAGCTGGGAGGAGACCTCGGGGCAGACAAAAGACCAGGTGGAGGGATTATATCTCAGCACTGGCCTCGGAAGGCCTTGAGATCCCCCAGTCGGAACTGGTGGATGTGGCAGGGGAAAGGGAAGTTTGGGGCTTCCTGTTGAAGCTGCTGCCCCCGCGACCCAACTACGGATAAACAGTGGAAGATGAAGATGAAGATGAAGATAACATACATAAATACACTGTTTATGTTGAATAATTACTCAAAACCTATTTAGTTCAACACTTAGTTAATTTAAAACCGAGTTAGTTAGTTAAATAGTTAGTTGGTTAGTTAGTTCAACGACTAGTTAGTTTAAAACCTAGTTCAAAACCAAGTGAGTTATTTTAAAACGTGGTCAGTTTAGAACCTAGTTTGTGCAAAACCTGGTGGGTTAGTCAGTTAGTTCAACAAGTAGTTAGTTTAAAACCTAGTTCGTTCAAAAAGTAGTTAGAAACTTAGTTAGTTCAACACCTAGTTAGTTACTTCAGAAACTAGTTAGTTTAAAACCTAGTGGGTTCAAAAACGAGTTTAAAACCTAGTTAGTTCAAAACCTAGTTAACAATAATAACAATTCCTTGACATAAACAATGTAATCATAAACAGCATAAACAATCAATGGGCCCGTTTCACGAAGGCAGGGTTAACATACCCTGAGGTAAACCTATGGTTCTGGGTTGATTTACCCTGAGTTTGGAAAAACCAGGGATTCCGGTTTCAAGGCTGTTCAGGGGTAGTTTAAGTAACTCAGGGTAGATTTACCCGCAGTTTAGCAGGTGCGACAACACTATAAAAAGCTATCATCAATGGAACCCCAATTCAACGATGTCCAGCACATTTTTAGAGGCAAGAGCAACAGCGCTGTGGCCGCAACGGAGAGGGAGAAGGCGTGGGAGGAAATCGCTGCTCGAGTAAATGCGTAAGGGGGGCGGCAGTGGCTCAGCGGTAGAGCAGATGTCCTGTAGACAGTTCGCCCCAACCATCGGCAGATCGAATCCCGCTCCCGCCAGGACATCCTCGGAGGGAGTGTGAGCTGACGGTGGGAGGTGTCAGCTCACCTCCCAGCCACTGCCGAGGTGCCCTTGAGCAAGGCACCGTCCCCCCTACAAGCTGCTCAATTGGGGCGCGTTCCTGAGGCCGCTGCCCGTCACTCTGCCTCCCTATGTGTGATGTTTGATGTGTGTACTAACGCTAACTGCATGCTTACAGGCCCCCCTGTGTGCTGTGTTTCACGGGGCCTGTGTATACACTGATTGCCATTAAAAAAAAAAAACTAACACAAGAACATGTAAAATATACCTGAGTGACTGTGTAATTTCCCTGCGGGGATTAATAAAGTGTACTTCTTCTTCTTCTTCTTCTAAGTTTAAATGTAATGCTGTGCAATTCCGATAACATTATGGTGTGGGAACAGAGTGAATGATAGTTCATTAATTCATTTCATTCAGGTGCAGTCCCACGGGGGTGAAGCGCACATGGCATCAGCTGAAGATGAATCACAAAAACATCCTTCACTCAGGTCAGACTCAGGTTTCCCTCATTTTCATCATATTTAATATTGTACAGCAGTGGTCCCTAACTTTTTATGCGCCATGGGCCGGTTTCATTTAAGACAACATTTTGACAGACCGGCCTTCATTTGCTCGATAATCATCAGCGACGCCAGGACGGCTGTAGTTTATTAATAAATCACTGCAGAGGTTTAATGTCAAATGCAGAAATCAACAGAAAAAATAAACCTTTGTTTCACAAATTGATTACAACATCTCAGTAAACTAAATTATTAATTTTAGAACAAAAATCCTTGTTAAAGGGACAGTAAAGTAAGTAAATTTTAAGTGACATATATGTTATTCTGTTTATGAAAAATAGAAAAAAAAAACATTTTATGTGTGTAGCATCATCCGTTTGGTCAAAAAAGCTTATGTTTATGTTTATTTATTTGACATGGACATATCAAACACATTGCTCATTGCAGTTGCACAACTTGTAGATGCGTCAGTTTACAGTGTGTTAGCACGAGTGCTAATTTTCACCACTTGTCCATGGGAGACTTTTCTAACAAAAGAGAATACAAATAACAAAACAGTACCACTATAGTTAAAAATAAACGCCCAATCAAGTACAAAACATAAAATACATTCTGTTAATATTTAGAGCAGCGTTTCAGTACATTACAAAACCTTCAGTACAAAAGTAAACATAATTTAATAACCAGTCAGAGGCTATACATGTGAGCACAGTTGATTTGATTTTGACCATAGTTTGAGCCCTCTGTAGAACACATTACCATCTGTCTCTAGTTTTAGAACCGTGGGCAAAGAGTTCCATAGGTTTTCTCCCTTTACTGAGAAGGCAGACTATCCGAAAGAGTTGTTACATCTGGGAACAATACAGTTGCCACTTGCTGAGGCTCATGTGGTTGCTCTACCAGAGCTCGGGAGTCGATGAATCAGTCCAGAGAACAGAGGTGAAACATGACCATGCAAACACTTAAAAACCAATTTGATAGTAGAAAAGAACACATGATTTTCAAACGTAAGAAGGTTGTGTTTTTTTAGGATACCACAAAGGTGCCATCTCATCGGTTTTTGATCCATGATTTTTATTGCCTGTTTGTATAATGACGTTATTGGTTTTAAGACAGTTTGAGAGGATTGTGACCATGTTGTAATACTGTATGATAGGTGTGAGAAAATCATTGCATGCATGTACAGTAGTGCAGTTTTGGCCGATAGGTCCCTTCTAATATGATGGAAACAATTTAGATTTGGTTTAACCTTCTTGCATAATTATATGCTTTACCTGTTTTTCAAATTTTAGGTTTTTATCCAAGATTATACCTAAATATTTTACCTCACTCATTTCAGCAAGACTTTCCTTTTTGGTACGAACCTCAAAGGTATCAGCAGCAGGCCTGCTGCGGATGGAGATGAATATTGAAACTGTTCTTTGTACATTTAAAATTAGATGTGATGACTCTAGCCAGTTTGAAATGTTCTCTAATTCCTGTGTCAGCTGCGCAGCTGCCATGCTGGCTGTTTTAGCAGATGCATAGATGACAGTGTCATCAGCATACATCTGGCAGCTAATGCCTGGACAGGTATTTGTTAGATCGTTTATGTACATAGTAAACAGCAGTGGTCCAAGTACCGACCCTTGGGGCAGTCCCATGTTGTTAGGGAGCAGCGTTGATTTCTCCCCAGTGACCCTGACACACTGCTGTCTCCCTCCCAGATATGACTTAAACCACTGTAGAGCTTCTGCTGACATTTTAAAGTGTTTTAACTTAGACAATAAGACTCCATGATGGACAATGTCAAAGGCCTTTTTGAGGTCCAAGAACACCGTCCCCACAACATGTCCCCTCACCAGTAGTGCTTTGAACTTGTCAAGTAAGTAGCAGTTAGCTGTTTCTGTAGAGTGCTTAGGTCTGAATCCAAACTGCTGTGGGTGCAGTAGATGTCTAGACTCAAGATGTTCAGTGAGTTGTGTAGCAACAATCTTTTCTAATATTTTAGAAACAACAGGAAGAATGGCAACAGGTCTGTAATTACTAGCTAAATCCTTGTTCCCTGATTTTTGGATCGGGGAAATTATTGCCGTTTTCCAGCTGTCTGGGAATCTATTTGTTTTTATGGATAATAATAAGTAATAGTAATGGGCTCTGGTAAGGAGGTCTGGTTTTTTTTATTAGTTCAGCATATAAACTATGGATGTCTTTTGACATTGAACTACTCATATTTATGATGCATTTTTTACTGCATCACCGGATACCACTTTGATTTGAAAATCATCTGGATGGGCATTGTTATTCTCCTCACATGGTGACTCAATGGTTCTAAAGTTAGTGGACAATTCCTCTACTGAATTAATAAAGAAATTGTTGAAAGCATCAGCCATAGCCACATTATTATCAGCAAGGCTGTTGTGTACTTTCAGACCTTTTATTTTAACGTGTTTATGCTTATTTGAGTCAGCTACATGGTTGATACGCTGCCACAGCTTAGAGCTGTTGCCATTAGCCTCTTCAATAAGTGTGGTGAGAGTGTATAAGGAGGGTGTTTTTACAGCCAAAATGGGAATTATTTTGTTGATACGCAGATCATCAGTACAGATCAATTGGGAACAGCCCCTGGATGCATGTCTCCTGACCCTTTTATAGTCACAGTCCTTCATTCTTGTGTACGTGAGAGGTTTGAGTGTCTTATTCATGGGAAAACAAGAAACATCAGATTTCCTGGCAACTATCCAAACCTAGGTAACCACCCCATGTCAGGTTGACCCGCTTCCTGTCTTCCTGTTTTTTGGACAATCTGGTTATTCGCTGCCAAACTTGAAAATGTGTTTCCTCTGATTTGAAATGTGACCTACGCATGCATTATTTCACTTCCACATAAGCTTGTGGAAGTAGTTACTCCTGGCCTTCCGTAGCTCAGACAGCACTTTCTTCCTCAAGCCTGTGAAGAGAAGGTGATCAGTGCTGTTTTTTGTTTTTAGGGACTTTTTAAGGGCAAGATCTCGCTTTTTCGCGATCTGGAGGATATCATGATTAAACCAGGGGAAAGAATATTTCTTTGCCCTGCTTTTCCATGTCTTGGTGTATTTCTTTATTAATTTGCCCAGGATTGAGGTGAAATTATTCATAGAGAGATCCTGCTCTCTAGTCACCCTATCCCAGTTTATTTCCATTAAATCCTGTTCAAAGTTAGCTAAGTTTGCCCTAGTGATTCCTGATGTTAAGGTTCAACTTCCCATTTTACAGTGGTGGATCCGATGTTTTCCTGTTAGTTTTCTTACTATCAAAGCCATGTTGTGATCTGAAAGCCCAGTGATAAGATTATAAGTTTTTATTATTCTCTCCGGCCTGTTTGTGAAAATCAGGTCTATAAGAGTTTCACTCGTCCTAGTGATGCGGGTGGGTTTATCTATCAACTGTCTATATTTATACTTCTCCCTTACGGATTTCAGTTTGGATTTGACCTTTTTATCGGCCCAGTTCACATTGTAGTGTGGTGGAAAGTTTTTAATACAATAAAATAATATAGTAAAATAATATTATCTAAGTGAACCAAAAATCTGTAGTGTTGTGTGTGTCATATTATTCAGCGCATGTGAAGGTGGCACCAGGATGTCTCGAGGTCATGAAGACGCTGCATGAAAAAAATTCCTGTTAGACCATATTTGGAAATGCTTGCATGACTGTGGGTATCCTTGGAAGAAGTTAGACACTGACAGAAGCAGCTAGCCAGATCATTTCATATGCTATACCTGAAATTAGAATGTATGTTTCTGCACAGGGACATCCAAAGAATGTCTGCAGCAGATCCTCACAGGGTTTGCGTGACTAATTATATTATGTCATCAAAATAGTTTTGTGAAACTGTCCACTTGATATTTTTGGTAACGTCTGGAGGTCATGACGTACCAACTGAAAGCCCGTAAAGAACTGGTTGAAAGCAGATGGGCCGAGGTTAATACCTCCCCCTAGTCACACCTTTAGGGTATAAAAACATATGTGATCCATTTCCTAGTTTGTACTTGAAGTTTTTTCCTGTACCCAGAATGTTCTGCAACAACACACCGGAGGACTTTTTCATCATCTCCAGAGCTCTCATCATGCTTAGATAAGTATTTGTTGAACTTGTCTGTTTGTTGAACCTGTCTGTCTGTCAATATCATCGATGATATTATTGGACTCATACTCAACCTGTGGATGATATTATTGTACTGCTACTCAACCTATACATGATTTGAATTGACAAAATAAATATCTTGTATTTTACACTGTCTCCTGTCCTTAAGAAAAACGAAACCCCCACCACAGTAGTTCCCCAAAAATATAGTCTCATTACATTTATCGCAAGCAGAGAGAAGGTTTTTCAGTTCCTTATAAAAATCAGCGTCATGAGATGGAGGATTATACAGCACAACTATGTTGAAATTCATGTTGGGAGAAAGTGTTACATTGAGTCCCAGACACTCCCATGTTTACAACAAGTTTGACTCTGCACATTTAATACTTTCCCTAATATAGATTAGTACCCCCCCTCGTGCTTTCCCTGTGGTCCTATCTTTCCTAAAACATGTGTATCCAGATATATTAATTCTGTCGGTGGAGACATTGCTATTCAGCCAAGTTTCAGTTATACACAAAAAATCCAAGTTAGAATCAATTAGCACTTTCCTTATCTATTTTTGGTAACAGGCTACTGATGTTTAACTGACCTCCCAATAGTCCTTTGGGTTTTGATTGTGAGTTCCAAATGACCTGTGCGTGATTTACAGTTTGAAAAAACTTGAACTGTCTCTGTTTTAATGCCGTGCAATGACGTGATTCAAGTGACTGTTGTTGTTTGGTGACCCTTGCGGGGTGCCATCCTTGTTTACCCTGTACCATTGTCCCAGAAGAGTTGCGTTGCACACTGTTCGGTGATGAGGCGAGTGCAGCCCCAGGGCTCACCCGATTGTAAATTACAGCGGCCTGCGGCCGATCAAACTCCGCTGGCTTGACGATGGCTCGATCACCCGTCCATGCTCCTGCCAAACAGCCCTTCTCTGTGGCCAGTCGACCCCCATCCATCACGGCTGTGGATGGACAAACGCCACCCAATGCCACAGGGGTAACATTCTCTCTGGTGAGGTGCGGGGTTGTTGATGATGGTGTTGTAGTCTGGTGGAGGGTTTCGGTCGCTGGATATGTTTTTAATTGCGCTGGCAGGATAATGTTTGGCAGGATGATAGCCGCCCTGTTGCGAGGAGGGTCCAGGGTTTAGGTGAACGTCCCCTGCTAATAGTAGCAGTAGGACAAACATTTTGGCTGTGTGCCGGCTACTGCTCGTTCTCCTGATTGTAGGTGTGCGTGTCGGCTTGATGATCTGAGCACTTGTGAATCCGTGCAAAGACAACAGCATATCCGCATCCAAAAAATGTCAGTTTTGATTTTGTCACTGGTGGAATGCCAGAAAGTGGAGCCAAGGGGTGCTCCAGTGTTGCTCTTTAGTCACAGTCCCAGGTATGTTACAGGTGGTTAGAATAGGTACCAGGAGAAGTATGCTCCAAACGATGCACAGATCTGCCTGGATATAATTAAAAATCTGCGCCGCAGCAGCTTCCGCATTCAGTGGTCATGTAGGTGTCATGCGTCACTGGGGCCAAACATAGCTTAGCAGCCATAAGAAACAGTACAATTCTAGATGCAATTAACACCAAAAATATCATGGTTACCTGTGCGGTGAAAGGTTGTGTCCACAGAACAGCAAAAAGGCAAGGACCTGTTGTTCTTTAGAATACCTTCTGGGAAGGTATCGTAAAAAGGCTAACGCGCTAGCCCGTCAATGGGATTGTCCATATTATGTTAGCATTGAGCTAACCGCCATTTATTACTATTGGACAACTCTAGTTGTTATTAATTCCACAGTGAATTTATTATTTATTAAAGTTGCATCTTTTTGCTGTTCTGTTGACACAACCGACTGCGCAGATAACCATGATATTTTTGGTGTTAATCACGTCTAGAATTACATTGTTTCTTATGGTTTCTAAGCTATGTTTGGCTCCAATGACGTATGACCCCCACTTGACCACTGAATGTGAAAGCTGCTGCGGCGCAGATTTTAAGCTTTTTTGACCAAATAGATGATGCTACACATATAAAATTTATTTTTTCTTCTATTTTTCGTTATGATGAATAACATACATGTCACTTAAAATTAACTGTACTGTCCCTTTAATAAGAAATAATTATATCCAAAAACTCGACTCAAGACACTGCGCTGATGAGGTTCATTCTGAAATATTGCGAATACTAATCAGTGCATTCATCGTAGGACACATACTGATTACTTCCACATAAAAAGGTGAACAAGTCAATCAAATAAAAATAACAATGAAAATTGGTGGGAGCCCTTGTAGCGAGCCAGTCCCATCTAGGCATAATAGGAGACAACGACTCCTGAAGTGTGTTCCGAACATCCGGTGTACTTCAGTCTACTCCGTAGTTAGTTTTTTTTAATTTCTGTTTGTGGTCACTGCTGAAAATCTCGCTTCAGGAATATAGGAGGTTGGACATCGAAGGAGGATTTTAAGGGCTTTTTGGTTGATCTCAGGATATTCTGCCTTGACTTTAGTCCAGGCAGAACACTCATTTTTGCTTGTGGGCTTAAATTATGGGCTCTCGACTGGTAACCTGTCAAGTGACTGAGACCTGTCAAGAGACATCAGACATTTGTCTGTGCCTCATTCCGCACTGAAGTCACTTTTCAAAAGAAAACATTTATACACCGATAATCAATAAAAAAGGAAAAATTCAAACGTTCTGTGCCACACGGTATCTAATGGCCAGCGGTCCAGTATCGGGTCGCGACCCGGCGATCAGGGTCCACTGTTGCAAAGTAAATATGAGGTGGCTGATTGACTCTGCAATTGTTCTATCGTCACCTTAATGCTGTTGTCACCCACATTAATATGTCCTCGCCTAAATCGAATTCAGTGAGATGAAACTTATTGTAAGTAACAGACTTTACCGCAGCCAACAACCACGTTGCAACCACGTTGCATTCTGCCACTCAGATAAGACTCACGGTATATCCGTGGGTGAGGGTGCTTCCTGGTGCGGCATGACTGCCGACCAGACTGCCAGCATTTTTTCTGCGATCTTGTTTTTAACCAATATTAACATTAATATTAATCCATATACAATGTGCATTGGATTATAAAGCGCACTACAGGATTATGAGAAAAATATAGGCTTTTAGGCGCACCTTATAGTGCGGAAAATACTGTAAATGTTCAGATATTAAGATGTGATAGACAGTTTTTGCATGATTTGAATGAGGCAAAATACCATGCTTTTTCTCTCGAATATATTGTTATAATAATTTGTTTCAGATGTACTGTAATTATTTTCTGTATAAAAATTAAATTTGGTGTTCAAAAAGTCTTTTTTCAAACTTGAGTCTTGAAAAAGAGGGGGTCGACTTATAATCAGGGTCGTCTTATATTCGGGCCAATACAGTGTGTGTGTGTGTGTGTGTGTGTGTGTGTGTGTGTGTGTGTGTGTGTGTGTGTGTGTGTGTGTGTGTGTGTCCTGGAGGTAAAAAGAGTGTCAGATAGAGTGATAAGTCTGAAGCTAGAAATTGAAGGTGTGAAGTTCAGTGTTGTTAGTGGGTATGCTCCACAGGTTGGATGTGAGCTGGAGGAGAATGAGAAATTCTGGTTGGACTTTGATGAAGTGATGAAGAGCATACCTAGACTACATCTTATGTAGACGGTTTAATCTGAAGGAGATCAGTGACTGCAAAGTAGTGGTAGGTGAGAGTGTAGCCAAACAGCATAGGATGGTGGTGTATAGGATGACTTTGGTGGTGAAGAAGATGAAGAGGGCTAAGGCAGAGCAGAGGATTAAATGGTGGAAGCTGAAAAAGGAAGAGTGTTGCATGACTTTTAGGAAGGAGTTAAGACAGGCTCTGGGTGGTCAGGAGGTGCTTCCAGATAACTGGACAACTACAGCTAATGTGATCAGGGAGACAGATAGGAGAGTACTTTGTGTGTCATCTGGAAGGAAAGTATATAAGGAGACTTGGTGGTGGAATGAGGAGATACAGGAGTGTATACAGAGAAAGAGGTTAGCTAAAAAGAAGTGGGACACTGAGAGGACCGAGACGAGTAGACAGGAGTAGAGGTAGATGTAGCGTAAGGTGAAAGTAGAGGTAGCAAAGCCAAACAAGGGGCTTATGATGACTTGTATGCTAGGTTGGACAGTAATGAGGGAGAGACTGATCTACACAGGTTGGCAAGTCAGAGAGGCAGAGATGGGAAGGACGTGCTGCAGGTTAGGTTGTTTAAGGATAGGGATGGAAGTGTATTGACAGGTGCCAGTAGTGTGATGGGAAGATGGAAAGAGTACTTTGAAGTGTCGATGAACGAGGAAAATGAGGGAGAACAAAGACTAGAAGAGGTGACTGTTGTGGACCAGGAAGTAGCAAAGATTAGTCAGGATGAAGTGTGGAGGGCATTGAAGAGGATGAACAGTGGAAAGGCACCCGGATGATATACCTGTAGAGGTTTGGAAGTGTCTCGGAGAGGTGACAGTAGAGTTTCTGACTGGGTTGTTCAACAGGATCTTAGATAGTGAGAAGATGCCTGAGGAATGGAGGAGAAGTGTGCTGGTGCCCATTTCTAAGAAAAAGGGAGATGTGCAGAGTTCCTGGACTTCACCGCTGCATTTTACACCATAATCCCACAGATCCTGGTGCAGAAGGTGTCAGAGCTGGGGCTGTCGGCAACCACAGGGAACTGGGTCCTGGACTTCCTGGCAGACAGATCACAGACTATCAGGATTAACAACACCGTCTCCTCCCCCATCACCGTCAGCACCGACTCCCCACAGGGCTGCGTGCTCAGCCCCCTCCTGTTCACCCTACTGACATATGACTGCTTGCCAAAACACCCCAGCTGTCACTTAGTAAAGTTCGCAGATGACACAGTAGTGGTGGGACGGATCCAGAACGATGAGTCCAAATACAGAGAGGAGGTGGAGCACCTGGTACACTGGTGCAGACGCAACAACCTCTGCATCAATGTGGGGAAGACCAAGGAGATGGTGGTGGATTTCAAGAGGAAAAGACACTCCCCTCCCCCCCTGCACATCGGAGGAGCAGCTGTGGAAGTGGTCTCCAGCTACAGGTACTTGGGGGTTCATCTCACCAAGGACCTCACCTGGGGCTGTAACACCTCCTACCTGCTCAGGAAGGCCCACCATCAGGAAGGCTCTACTTCCTCGGGAAGCTGAGGCGTGCTGGACTGGGGAGTCCCGTCCTGAAGGCCTTCTACAGAGGCGCGGTGGAGAGCATTCTCCACCATGTGGCACAGCAGCTGCTCTGCAGCAGACAAGAAAGCTCTGCAGAGGGTTGTGAAGGCCGCACAGAAGAGTGTGGGGGTGGCCTACCTACCACCACAGAAATCTACACGAATAGGTGTAGAAGGAGGGCCACCTACATTATGGCAGACCCCACCAACCCAGCCACTGAAGGAAATTTAAATTTCATTGTTCAAGTCTTTACATGGGAAAAGCATTTGAATCCTTTGGTCATCTTCTCACCCTTAGTTTTGTTCTCCAGGGTTGTTGTTCTGGTTTATTGCTCAGGTTTATTGCATATGAAATACTGACAAGACCTTCTAACCTTTAGGGTTAGAAGAACATTTGGTGAAATCCACAGGATTTACTCCCCCACACACACACTTGGTTCTTTTGTTTAACTGTAAATGAGGTCTGCTCACAGGATACAATCAACACTTTCTAAATAACCTCATTTTCCCAGCCTTTGAAGATGTAGTTTATGGACCCTGAGGTTAACATGCCTTCACCATTTGTCCGGCACGGTGGCGCAGTGGTTAGCGCTGCGGCCTCACAACACGGCGGACCGTGTTCAAGTCCCGCTATGTGCAGAGTTAGCATGCTCTCCCCGTGTCTGCGTGGGTTCTCTCCGGGTTCTCCGGCTTCCTCCCACCTCCAAAAGCATGCGCCTCAGGTTGATTGACCGTTCCAAATTGCCCGTACGAATGAGTGTGTGTGTGCATGGTTGTATGTCTTTGTGTGTCACTCCGTGGGGCACTGGCGTCGTGCCTGGAGTGTCCCCCGCCAATGCCGCCGAGATAGACTCTGGTTCCCTGTGACCCGCTGTGGCGGATATAGCGGTGGTAATCTGAAGATGACTGACTGTCCCTTCAACATTTTGTTTCTCAGACTGTCCCTTTGAATTAGTTGCATTCCTGTAAAAGAGTCATGTGACATCATGCCTGTCTTCAACAGTATAAATACCACTATCTTGAGATAAGATTTTGTCCTTCTCGTACTGAATTTCACCATTGTTCTGTAGTATTGGAGAATGACCCGGAGCTCTGAAAATAAAGTCCCATGAACTTCCAACCATCGTCTCAAGAGTCATCTGTATGCCCTGATCATCTTAATGAACATGCTACGGAGCTAGTAGGTCGTACTCCGCTTCACCACCCAGCACACAGTCTATTCCAACTCCTCCCCTCAGGCAGGAGACTACGGAGGCATGTAGGTGTTCGTTGGTGAGCCTTGGAACGGTACTTGTTTTTTTATAATGTTCATGGTCGAAAAAGCTGACTCACAGCTGTAAGTTGATCCAAACATCATCAATGCACAGTCTGTAGCCAGACAGTAGCAGGGTCAGTTGCCACAAAATGCTCTCTTAATGCAGTATTTTCTTGCATATCAATGAGTTCTAGCTGTAAATATCCTACATGTGTCCACTTGAATGTCTGTTGCGTGTCCTTTGAAAATCCTCTGGCATCTCTGATGAGGAAAGAATTCTGGATTAGCAGGAGGAGCTACTGCCCAAGTCCAAAGCAGTTGAACCTTTTGCTGATGTTTCCAATCAGCTTGTTGATGAACTCAACATAAAGAAAAACATCTCTCTCACCTTGAATCTTGATCTTGTGCTCATTTCGCAAAAACAGTGAAAACTGAACTGCTCTCTGACTGTTGACCTGCTCTATGAAAGCTGCTATTTCTTTTCGAATAGACCAGAAACACTCCAGCGCATTGCCTTTACTAAGCCACCTCACGTTGTTGTGCAGTAGCAGGTCACTGGCATTTGCCTCCACAGCATCTAGAAATCCTCTCAGGAGGCGACGCTGAAGGGATTAGGATGCCTTGAGGATGTTGATGAGTTTCATCACAGTGCTCATGACTTCAGCAAAATGTTCTGATAGAGTGGCACACAGTACAGTTTGATGGATGAGACAGTGGTAGGTAATGGTATATGGGTTGTCCTTGTTCATCCGGAGCACAGCCCCCCTCTCCTTTCCCACCATTGCAGGGGCACCATCTGTGGGGACAGAAACCACTCACTTCATATCTATACTCCTCTTTGTCAGCATATCTTTTATTGCTGCATATATGTCCTCTCCTCTTGTGTGTGTTAGTGATGTTACAGCCAGCAGGTCCCCCCAGAACTCCTTCTTATCTTTGTGAAGGAACCTAACACACACCAAAAGCTGGGCATTATCAGTAGCATCTGTAGATTTATAAATGGCCAAAGATATACATGGTGAACTCTGAATTGCTCCATCAAACTGTGCCAAGACATCATCCGTTAATATTTCTGATTTGATATTGAAATGGGGATTTGTTTGAGTTTTTCACACATTACATCTCTCTGTTTTCCCTCAAATAATGCCGGAGGGACAAGAGGACTGGTCCTGACAGGCTTGACATGACTTACACGAAATGTGGGGTGGACTCGCATTGACCTTGGGAGCTTCGGCTGGAGTGAGACCGGATTAATGACTTTGGCAATGGGGAATGGACCGACGAACCTGGGAGCGAGTTTCTTGGATTCCACCCGAAGTGGTAAGTTCTTTGTAGACAACCAAACCTTTTGGCCGTGTCTGTAACGTGGATCAATTGTCCTCTTTCGGTCCACATCTGCTTTGTAGATGGCGGCCTGCCATTGGAGATTCTGGCGGGCCCGCTTCCAGGTTCTCCTACAGCGCCTCACCATGGCCAATGCAGATGGCACCAAAGACTCTGAGTCAACAGAGGGAAACAGAGATGGTTGATGACCATGAACAAGTTGGAAGGGAGACAAACCAGTGGAAGCAGACGGAAGAGTATTGTGGGCAAACTCGACCCAAACCAGTTTCTGTGACCAGGTGTCGGGGTTCTGGGACGCCGTGATGCGTAGGCCAGTCCCCAGTTCTTGATTGAAACACTCAGCCTGCCCGTAGGTCTGTGGATGAAAACCGGAGGAAAGCAGGTTGTAGAACTCCTTCCAGAAACGTGAGACAAACTGAGGGGCACGATCAGAAACCTTGGGTGTCCTTGGGGAAACCATGAACCCGAAAGATGTGTGACATCATGACCTCAGCCGTTCCTTTGGCTGAGGGGAGTTTGGGAAAAGCAATAAAGTGAACCATTTTAGAGAATCTGTCCACCACCGTCAGAACCACAGTGTTACCGTTAGAGGAGGGAAGCCCCGTGACGAAGTCCATGGAGATGTGGGACCAGGACTGTTGAGGAATGGGCAAGGGCCTGAGTTCTCCTGAGAGATCTTGTTACTGGCACAAAGGGGGCAAGCGTTGACTATGTCAACCCATTAGTCGTCTTGGGCCACCAGAAACGTTGAACAACAAACAAAGTCTTATTGATACCGGGATGACAGACAGTCTTATTAGTGTGGGCCCAATGAATCACCTCCCACCTGAGAGCCTGAACCACAAAGAGCTTTCCATCAGGACACTCAGGAGGAACGGTGACCCCATCAGCCGTCGACTTAACCCTGCCTTCTACCTCCCAGGAAAGAGAAGCAACAAAGCAAGTTTCAGGTAAGATGGCCTTGGGTTCAGGCTCAACCAGATCATGGGCAAACATACGTAGAACAGCGTGAAATTAAACCAACTAAAAAAACTAGCCCACCTAGCCTGCCTAGCATTAAGTCTTTTAGCAGTATTTAAGTATTCAAGATTGTTATGATCAGTCCATACCAGAAAAGGCTGAGAAGCTTACCCCTACTAAAAACTTCAGTGAGGTCATGGTAACATGGCTGCATGTTAGCAATGTTAGGGTTCAAGGGATCATTGGCAGAGGAAGGACTGTTGGATTTAGGGGGACAGGAATTCACTCAATTCGGTAAGAGGTAATCCTCCCATTATCCCAATCAAAGTTGGGATTGTGGGCCTTGAGCCATGGGTGTCGTAAAATCACCTGATGAGCAATAGAATTTAAAATATGAAAACTTAATCTCTCCGTGTGAGAGTCTGGAAAAAAAAGTGTAACCGACTGAGCACGATGCCATATTCTGCCAAGAGGGGTGCCATCTATGGCTTTAACCTCAAGGGGGCGAGGTAGAGTGAGTTTACTCAACTCCTGACTAGGGAAGAGTCCATAAAGTTAGCGTCGGCACCAGAGTCAATGAACACAGAGACCAGAAGAGAAGTAGAGTCTGAAACAATCCCACCTGAGGCTGGAATTGGGCAGGATTTCCAATGACACAGCTTCTGGTCACCTTAATCTGCTCTCTGGAATGTGCCCCGGATCCCTTGATATGACAGGCATTCACGAGATGTCCCAGCTGTCCGCAGTAATATCATCTGCCGTCTCTCTGTCGACGGAGACGCTCCTCAACGGGCAGTCGAGTCCGACCCAGCTGAATGGGTTCCTCCTTGGGGTAGCTGATGGGAACCAAGCATGTTGCCGGTGGACGAATGTGATTCAGCCGATCCTGGGAGTCCCTTCTCCATCCGCGGTGTGGCGATGAGCGAGCCTGAAGTCGTCCCCGTTCCTGGTTCCATTCCGTGAGTCTCTTATTGATCTTGATGGCCAAAGCTATGAGAGAATCTAAATCTTTGGGCGGATCGACAGAAATCAGCTGGTCCTTTATCGCTTCAGAGAGTCCTTGAAAGAATGAGTCAGTCAACTCCACAGGGTTCCACTCGCTCTCTGAGGCGAGGGTGCGGAAGTCAATAGCGTAATCTGAAACCTTGCGGTTGCCTTGCCTCAATTTAAGCAGCGACCGGGCGGCTTCCCTGCCCGGTGAGGTTAGTTAGTTATTCATTTATATCAGGCAAGGCAAGGAAAAACAAAAAAAACAAACAAAAGACAAAAATTAACAAAATAATTAAATAAGCAAATAATAAGCAAAGATCATAACTCAACAATACAATTCTGCCTGAAATGGGGTGGGAAGAAGAAAACTTATGTAATCCCACCCCAGTTCCTGATTCAGAGATCAAACACTGAGCTTCACTGCTACTTCGAAGATTCAAGGATAACCACACAATAATTGCATCATGATGGCGTCACCATGGGCAACAATGAAATTATCGCATTGCAATTACAATTCCACACAACAATGTAAGGAAGGCATGATATAGCAACAATGGTAATGTACAATATACCAACAATGGTAATGGACAAATGCCAACAACAGTAATTAACAAATACCAACAATGATCAAGAAACACTGAGCACATGTTAACAAACAGAACAGCAGTTTGAGTTAACGACCCTCATCTCTATATTTTGGCATTTCTTGTGTTGTGAGTCATGATTTTTCCATAGTTTCAATCTGCACACAGACACACAAAAACGTTTACACGTGGTTTGAGCTCTCGGCAATGAAAAATATCTAAAACCTCTGAAGTTATGAGCCCTGACTGGAGTTATAAAAAATCGTTGGAGGTTTGGTGGTAATAATTTGTTGAATGCTTTATATAAAACTATTGATGTATTATATTGTACAATATCATGAATTTTTAGCAACTTTGACTGCGTAAACAGGTTATGAGTATGTTCAAGAAAACCAGCCTTGTGAATGATCCGCACTGCTCTTTTCTGTAGTATGATCAGAGGATTAATTGTGTTCTGGTAAGTATTTCATCAAACTTCAAAACAATATGTAAAGTATGGGAGGACCAAGGTGCAGTATAAAGTACGGAGTGCATTTCCATCAAGGTATAGTTTTGCTTTATTTATAATTGAGAGGGTTTTGGAGATTTTTGTTTTTATGTGTCTGACATGGGGTTTCCATGACAATTTACTATCAATTATAACTCCTAAAAATTTATTTTCACTTACAAATTCAATTTGAGTGCCATCAATACTTATTTTTTGTTCAGACATTATGTTGCGATTTCCAAACATCATTATCTTGGTTTTATTTATATTCAAACATAATTTATTTGAGTCCATCGATTCTTTTATTGTGTTTAGTTCCATTTACTGTGTTAACAAGCTCAAAATAATCATCGCTACTGTAAAATATATTTGTGTCATCTCCAAATAGTATGAGTTTCAGGAGTTTGGTTGTGTTAAATATATCATTTATGTACAGATTAAAGAGTTTGGGCCCCAACACTGACCCCTGGGGGACACCACAAGCAATGCGAAGTACATCTGATGAATGTTGACCCGTTTTTACGAACTGTACCCGCCCAGTTAAATTAACTTTAACCAGTAAATTAACCAGTCCCCAGCCAACCCCCTAAATCCATATCTTTCCATTTTATTTAGTAATATTACGTGGTTAATAGTATCAAATGCTTTTTTCAGATCAATGAAGAGACCAGCTGCATACTTTTTCTGCTCCAGTGCATTAGTTATTTCTTCAGTAGCTTCCGTTATTGCCATTGATGTAATTCTTTTGGTTCGAAAACCACACTGACCTTCATTAATTATGTGATATTTCTCAAGAAACTTTTCAAGTCGAGATTTGAAAAGTTTCTCTAAAATTTGAGATTGGTCTGTAATTATTAAATAGCATGTTTGTTTTCATTTTTGAAGAGTGGAATTACTTTAGCAATTTTCATTTTGCTTGGAAAATGGCCAGTCTGGCAAGTTATAATATAAGTTAAAGATTTGACAATTTTTAGTATAATTTTTTTAACCAATGACATGCTAATGTCATGACAGTCGGTGGAGGACTTACTTTTACACTTCTGCATGATCTTTGTCACTTCCTGCTCATTTGTAGCTGAGAGGAAGAATGAAAAGGCATTATTTCCAATAGTTGACTTTGCAATTCCAATATCAAGAATATCAGCAGCCAACTTAGGGCCAACATTCACAAAAAAATTGTTGAACTTCTTTACTACATTATTCATATTATAATCTCCACAATTTTCATCAATAAAGTAATCAGGGTATGTCAACTTTGAGGATTTTTGTTTGATTAGGCTATTCAAAGTATTCCAAGTTCCTTTTATATTGTTTTTATTTTCATACAACTTTTTTTGATAGTATAATCGTTTGCTTGTTCTTATGATATCGGTTAATTTATTTTTGTACTTCTTATATCTTTGTTCCACTTCTTTTGTTTTTATTTTGAGAAAAGATTTGTAGAGATTGTTATTCTTTTACAGGCATTCATTATTCCTTTGGTAATCCAAGGGCTTTTGTGACATTTTTCCTTAATAATATGATCTTTACAGGGCAGTGATTATTATACATGGAAGTGAAGATGTCTAAAAAAGTACAATAAGCACTGTCCACATTAGGTACACTGCACACTGAAGTCCAATCCTGGAGCACCAAAGTATTGTTTAGGGCTTTGATCGTTTCATCGGTTAATATTCGTTTGGAGATTTTTGCCATAATGTCTTTAGTTTTCTTGAAATTACCATTATACAAAGTAAAAAAAGGTAAGTGGCCAGTTATGTCACATAAAAATAGGCCACTAGTGATTTGATTTCCCATAATATTAGTAAAGATGTTATCAATCCTTGTGGCACTATATGACGTTATTCTGCTCGGTTTTGTTATAGTTGGATACAGAGACAAGCTGTACATTGTGTCAGTGAAGTCATCAACAGTTTTGTGCTTGGTTTGGTTTAACAGATCAATGTTAAAATCACCACAGATAAATATGTTTTTTTGCTTGACAGTTGAAAACTGTTTACCAATCCAGTCTGTGAAAGTTTCTATATCTGAACCAGGTGCCCTGTATACACAACTCATGATGATATTTGTCTTTTTATCATTTATAATTTCCACTGTTAAACATTCAAATAATCCCTCCACAGCTGTTGTCATATTAGTTAAAACTTTGAATTTAACAGATTTGTGAATGTATAAGGCAACCCCCTCTCCTGTTTTACCTACTCTGTTTATATATCTTAATTCATAGCCATCAAGACAAAAATCAATACCTTTATCATCATTGAACCAGGTTTCAGTTATTGCAATGATGCTAAATGGACAAGTGAAATGTTGCAAGTAGTCTTTGATAGGCTCAAAATTCGTGTACATGCTTCGACTATTAAAATGGATTATTGACTGGCTATCTGCTGAATCTACACTGTTTTCATAATGTTCCAGAGAGACTGTGCTGATGAGCTCGCAGATGTCTTCACAGACATCTTCAACATCTCCCTGAGCCAGGCTGTTGTCCCCACCTGCCTCAAAGCCACCACCATCCCAGTCCCGAAGAAGTCACCCCATCTGGCATCAATGACTACCGCCCGGTTGCACTCACTCCCATCCTCTTGAAGTGCTTCAGAGCGGCTAGTCATGCACCACATCAAATATGCCCTCTCTTCAACCCTGGACCCTTTTCAGTTTGCTTACCGGTCCAACCGCTCGACCGATCACGCCATCTCCCCTGCTCTACATTCAATCCTCACCCACCTGGAGACCAAAGACTCGTACGCCAGAATGCTGTTCATTGACTTCAGCTCAGCATTTAACACAATCATCCCCCAGCAGCTCATCCACAAACTGGACCAGCTCTGACTCAACACCTCCATACTCAACTGGCTGCTGGACTTCCTGACAGGGAGACCCTAGGCAGTTCAAGTTGGTAACAACACCTCCAGCACCATCACGCTGAACTCGGGAGCCCCCCAGGAATGCATACTGAGCCCCCTCCTCTTCCCTCTGCTAACCTATGACTGTACACTGACTTCCAGCTCCAACCTCTTCATCAAGTTTGCAGATAACACGACTGTAGTGGGTCTCATCAACGATGATGAGACAGCCTACAGATAAGAGGTGAGCTGCCTGGCTATGTGGTGCAAGGACAACAATCTCCATCTAAAGGTGGAGAAGACGAAGGAGATTGTTGTGGACTTCAGGAGAACACGCACTCAGCATGCTGCACTAGCCATCGATGGTGCTGCTGACCCTTTCCACTGCAAGTTCCTGGGTGTGCACATCTCCGAGGACCTGTCCTGGGACCGCAACACAGCATCGCTGGCCAAAAAAGCCCAACAGCTTCTCTAATTTCTCTGCAAACTGAGGAGAGCGAGAGCCCAACCCCCCATCGAGCTCACCTTCTACAGAGGCGCCGTTGAGAGCATCTTAACCAGCTGCATCACCGTGTGGTACGGCGCCTGCACCGTTTCCTGCCGTAAGACCTTGCAGCGCATCGTGAGAACAGCTGAAACGATCACTGGTGTCTCTCTCCTTTCTTTCATAGACATTTAAAACACCCGCCTCACCCGCAAAGCCATCAGCATTGCAGTTGATCCCACCCACCCTTCTCACAGCCTTTTCAGCCTGCTGCCATCAGGTAGGAGACTGCAGAGTCTGTGGGCCAGAACCAGCAGGCTCAAGGACAGTTTCTTTCACCAGGCGGTCAGGAGGCTCAACTCCCTCCCTGCTCTGCCATAGCCTTGAACTCTACCCTCACACTGCCCTGCCCTCTCCCCATCACCTTACTACCTATCTTTCTCTCCCCCATCAACTCAGGGACTACATACACATCACTTCCCCTTCGGGATTAAGGAGTGTATAGAGATGTTTACCATCCCTTGTGTTTCGTCTCATACTTCGTGCTGTACTGTCTAATGTACTGTCTGTGTTGTCCTGCCTGTTGTACTACTTGTGTTGTCCTTCCTGTGTTGTCCTGCCTGTGTTGCCCTGCCTGTGTTGTCCAGCCTGTGTTGTACTACCTGTGTTGTACTGTCTGTGTTGTACTGCCAGTTGTACTGTCTGTGTTGTACTGCCTGTTGTACTGCCTGTTTACCATGGGTCAGAGAGGACTGCAATTTCATCTGTGCTGTACAGTATGTTGTGCATATATGGTACATTTGACAATAAAGCTGAATTTGACTTTGACTTGTTTGCCTGCTGGAAAATAGCCTGTTTTATACATGATAGAGGTGATGCAACATCTAGTAGTGTGTTAGTATATGTCTGTAATTAGTTTCTCTAGCTGTGGTGTTATAAATGATGGTTATTTCAGTCGGTTTTGTCAGTCCTGAACGCTACATAGGTGTCAGTGGTGGGTGCAGCGTATAGTATTATGGGTTGTATTTATTCACGTTTGACTAAGGAGAACATCACTGAAGGCCTCAGTGTGAAATGCACGGCCCGCTACTGTGTTCTTGCCATTTTTTTTTCACACGAAGTTAAACAATGTTGATTAACACTAGAACTCCCAAGGGAGTCATTTTGACTGCTTTCAAAATTTGCAATGTTATAACTTGGTTTAAAAGAAATGTATCAACCCTCCAGGAGCCTGACTTGTCCTAAATGTGTGTATATTTTATCCTGACATTGTTTGATCATTAAAATTTCAAAACACAAAAGAGATCTGAGTAGTGACTGCTCAGATATTTTTTGTATATAATTTGATTATCAGTAAAATATCCAAGAATAAATTGGTGGAATAGGGAAAAACACATCAGGACACTAAATTAAAACTATAAGGACTGAGTGTTTTATTTATGTAATTGACATAACATAGCTTCTCTACAATTACCAACCCAAATTCGAACTTTATAAAATAATATAATATATATAATATATAAATAAAAACAATTGTATCCTGCTTCAAAATTCGTTGGTGTCATCATTAGACCTAAACAATGAAAATTATTAACTACTATGAACATTCAATAATGCTGTGATGGCTGCTGCCAGCTGAAGCCACTGATGTTACAATGCCAAGAGGGTTTGCTTATGGCCCCCAATCACTTCTTCGTGAAAAATGTGTCTTCCGTACCGGATACTCATTTGAAACAAGTACTCGGCTCAACCCTATTTACTACAAGCTGTGGCTGAAAGTGACTGGAGGAGATAAACATTCATTAACTGACATCTGTGGAGCAATTATGAGGTCAGTAGAGGATTATGTCTGCATAACATACAGTATGCAGCAACAGGAAAGACATTACAATTACTAGATAGAGTGTGGTGCATTATGATTATATATTGGAGGTATTAAATCAATTCCCATAAGACAGCAGCAAGAGGATATGGAAAGTGACCCGGCAGAGTAACCACCACTTTAAACTGTTAGTTGTTTCCAAGTAACAGATCTGAGTGGACAAGGGAAGAAAGAGTGACGACAAATAAAATGGCTTCACCAAATTTATTACAGTCAGCAGCATACCTCCTCTGGCAGTTATAATTTAAGATATATAAGAGTATCCTGCAAAAAAAGAGTGGCAAATGATTGAAGTGGAAGTTCAAACTCCACACTCAAAGAATACTTAACAGGATTAGCTCAAAATATATTCAGATGATCCCAAGAAGAAGGTGGGGTGTTGAAAAGGTCAGACCTGGTCAGACTGTGTACTGATACAGTCAGCAAAAACAGTTTGAGAAGGTTTACTAGATTATAAAAAAAAAAACCCCCCACCTTGACTCCCCTGGCCTAGTTTGTCTATCTTTTGGTTCATTAAATCTATTATGGATGAAGAGGTTGATGATGGGTGAATAACTGCTTGGTATCTTTTTCTACAGCACAACTTCATCTGTATGAACAGCTAGTTATTATTTCACTATAATGCCAAAATATACAAAAACAATGTAGCCACAAGAGGACACAAGCCAGTGTCATATTGTGCCGGTCCCAACCAAAATATACAAAAACAATCAAATTTGACATAAAAATTAAATTGTATTTATTGCATACAACCCACAAATATGCTCACTTAAATGTTTTGAAACTTGAAAAGTTAAAAACAGGTTTCTAACATGAATATATAAAAGTAAAATTGAACTAAAGTAATATTATATACAAGTATTTACAATAAAAACATGTATTTTCATAGGTGCTTTTAGCTTAAACTCGAAACAAACACTCAAATTTCAACTGCAACTGTTCAAAACAAATCTTTTTTTCCTTTCGGCTTGTCCCTTCAGGGGTCGCCACAGCAAATCAATTACCTCCATCTAACCCTGTCTTCTGCATCCTCTTCTCTCACACCAACAACCTTTACATCTTCTTTCACTACATCCCTACACCTCCTCTTTGGTCTTCCTCCAGGCCTCCTGCCTGGCAGTTCAAAACTCAGCATCCTTCTACCAATATATTCACTATCTGTCGTCTGGGCATGTACAAACCATCTCAGTCTGGCCTCTCTGATTTTATCTCCAAAACCTCTAACATGTGATGTCCCTTTGATGCACTCATTCCTGATCCTATCCATCCTGGTCACTCCCAAAGAGAACTTCTGCACCTTCCTCTCTGCTATCTCCAGCTCTGTCTCCTGTTTTTTCCTGCCGGTTTCATATGCTCACTCACCAAACCCTTCTTTTGTATAATTTCTTTCTTTCAAATTTTAGACATAAGTATATATTTTACTGGTGTATTTAATGAATTGTGCATTAATGTCACCTTTTTCAAAGAACAAAACCAAGGCAGTGCATGAACTGACATGAAATTACCTACCTGCAAATCAGTGTGACTTCTGCTGTTGTTAGTGAGAGACCAGTTCAGACATGCTAGGCTTCACCTTGGCAAGTGCTACTCTTAGGTTATTTTCACACCAAAGTCTGTTTCTTTTGTTTTCCATGCAGTTTAAGGAAGTGTTAATTTACTTTTGCCAGCGCGAGACTAGAGTTGCTCAACTTGGCATTGCAAACCATGCAGAATGCTGACTCTCATCACGTTCCGTTATACAGTACATGTAAATTCATGTTGCACATATTTGTCTGACCACTTTCTTTTTTGCTCAACATAGTTACTATGAATTAAAATGTTAAGAAAGCAATCAGGTGACGTACCATCATGACAGGCATAAATCGACTACTGAGTGCACAAAATCCCATGTAGCACAGGTAGGGCTAATCAATGTAGCGTGATCACCTGCAGCCAGTGATGGCTTAGCGGGGCGTATCATCACGAATTGACACATTGTGTCAAACGTACACAGTGATTTGTGCATGTTCGGCTAAAACACCTGACACAGCGTGTCGGGTGTTTTGTCTTGACCTCCATCTTCGCTGAACCCCTGATACCGACTCACCGAACCCCTAGGGTTCATTCAAACCCAGGTTAAGAACTACTGCTCTAGACCAAACAACACTGCTGGTCTCACTTCAGTTTTCTACACCTTTCCTTTCATTTTAGCTAAGACTCTTCTATCACCCATCACACCTGACACTTTTCTCCACCGTTTCCATCCTGCCTGTACACACTTCTTCACCTCTCTCCATTGCTCTGGACTGTTGACCCTTTTTGATCTCTTCTCCTTGTAACCTCACTCCTCCACTTGGGTCCCTCTCATTCACACACATGTACTCTGTCTTACTGTGGCTAACCTTCATTCCTCTCCTTTCCAGGACAAACCTCCACCTCTCTCGCTTCTCCTCCACCTGTTCCCTGCTCTCACTACAGATCACAATGTCATCTGCAAACATCAATAGTCCATGGATATTCCTGTCTAGCCTCGTCTGTCAGCCTGTCCATCACCACAGCTAACAAGAAGGGGCTCAGAGCTGATCCCTGATACAGTCCCACCTCCACCCTGAACTCCTCTGTCACACCTACAGCACACATCACCACTGTCTTGCAGTCCTCATACATGTCCTGTACCGCTCTAACATACTTCTCTGCCACTCCAGACTTTCCTCATACAATACCACAGTTCCTCTCTGGGCACCCTGTCATAAGCTTTCTCCAGATCTGCAAAAACACAATGCACCTCCCTCTTGTATTCTCTGTACTTCTCTTATCAACATCCTCAAAGCAAATACTGTATCTGCAGTAGTCTTTTTTGGTATGAAACCATACTGCTTCTCACAAATGCTCACTTCTGTCCTTAGTCTAGCTTCAGCTACTCTCTCTCTCTCTCTCTCTCTCTCTCTCTCTCTCTCTCTCTATATATATATATATATATATATATATATATACATATATATATATATACACTCACACATTTTTTTTCCTATTGATATTAAAAAAATATGTATATATATACAAAACATTTTTGTATTACTATTCTGTTGTTACTATTGTTACTATGTTTTATATAGTAACAATAGCCAGTTTTTAAAATTTGTCCATGTTTATAGTTGAAACTATAGTTGAGTCTTTGAAATATTTAATTTGTATCCTGAGACAGAGCCAAAAGCGTCAAGGAATGGCTTAAGTTTAGAAATGGAACTTTCTGGGTTTGATAAAGTAATTAGGACGTCAACCCCAAATAAAGAGATTTTATGTTGTTGAGCTGACATTTGTATACCTATAATATTTTTATCTTGATTAATACCTTGGCTTAGTCCTTCGATAAATAGGGCAAACAGAAGTGGGCTCATAGGAAAACCCTGTCTGGTGCCCCTCTCCAAATCAAATGAGTTTAATATAGATCCATTTACTTTTATTCTAGCTGTTGGACTTTTATACAAAGCCTTCATGATATTTATAAAAGTCTGGTGAAATCCAAAATGCCCCAGAATTTTATACAGAAATTTCCAATTGACCCGATCGAATGCCTTTTCCGCATCAAGACTCAATAGAACAGCCTCTATGTTATTTTCATTAATGTATTCAATTAAATGTATTGTTCGGCGGATGTCATCTTGAGTCCCTTTGCTTAATGAATCCTGTCTGGTCCAAACTAATTATCCACGTCAGAATATTTTCTAATCTTTTGGCCATAATGTGGGTGAAAATCTTGTAATCTTGGTTTAGAACACTTATCGGCCTATAACTTCCACATTCTAGTTTATCTTTACCCTCTTTAGGTATCATTGAAATCACAGCTTCACTCCAAGAAGGGGGGATTAAGCCAGTTTTAAGCACATAGTTAAATGTTTCCTTCATAGGTATCAATAGATCTCTCATTTCCTTGTACCACTCTGAAGGGAATCCATCTGGTCCCAGTGACTTATTTGGTTTTATCTTTAAGATTGCCTTTTGAAGTTCTTCCTCCCTAATTTCATTAATTAGGCATTTATTTTGTTCAACTGAAACTGTAGGTATTCTTATCCGATCGAAAAAGTTGTCAATCTGTGTCTCATCCAGCCTGGGTTGCCTGTCTAACTCCTTATAATAAGATTAGAGGATATCCAACGGTAATTTGAATGGTTTACAACATATAGAATCTGTTGCGAGGTCTTTTATTTTGTAAATTGTATTTTCTGCTTGTGGGTTTTTTAATCTGCATGTGAGTAGCTTTGTCGATTTTCCTCCTGCTTCATAATATCATTGTTTTAAAAAAATCATCTTTTTCTTAATGTCATTCGAGAGTATTTCATTAATTTCGTTCTTAATTTTATCAATTTCCCTTTTGGTTTTCCTGTCCATTGTTCTCTTGTGTTGAGTTTGTAATTCCTGCAAGTCTTTTTGAAGTTGGTCATATTTTCTTTTCTGTTTCTTCAATTTTGATGAGTAACCTATGATCTGCCCCCTAAGAACCACCTTACAAGCATCCCAGAGTATAAGTCGTGATACTTGCCCACTGTATTTATCGGTGAAGTAGTCTGTAATGTCCCTTCTTATTTGCTTCTTCATTTCATTTAAAATGCCCGTATTTAACCTCCAGATAGTGTTCTTCTTGTCAGGTCCCAACATCAGCTCCATATAGACTGGGGCGTGATCTGACAGGTCCATAATTCCAATATTACAATCTTTCACCCTAAACAATTCTCTTTGATATGTAATTAACTAATCAAGTCTAGAATAAACAGAGTGAGGGTGAGAAAAAAAGTGTAATCTTTCTTAGTTGGATTCAAATCTCTCCATATATCTGAGAGTCCAAGCTCTCTCATTATTCTTATATTTTTAGTAGTTTCTGGGCCCTCAGATTGATAATGTTTTGAGGTATCAAATTTCGTGTGAAGTTTGACGTTAAAGTCCCCTCCACAGATGAGGATACCTTGAGCTTTAAAGCTAATCAAATCAATTCCCATCAGATCCTGGAGGCGCATCAACATTTAAAAGAGTAACCAAAATGCCTTGTAGAATCCCTCTGACCAGTACAAATCTCCCGTCTAAATCTTTTTTTTCAAATATGCATTCAGGAGGCAGACGGTTGTGAACTGAACCTGTTGAAGAAAATATTCAGCTCGTTGGCTCTGTCTAGACCGCCTGATGGTTGCCGTTGTCCCCCTGAGCACCCTGTGATCTTCTTCATTCCCGACCACACGTCCCTCAAGTTGTTCAGCTGGAGTTTGGCCTCCAGCTTCCTCCTGTAGGTCTCCTTACACTCTCTGTTTGTCTCGTACCTCGTGCAGCACTCTTTTCAATTCCCCTCGGTCACCAGACCTGAAAGCCCTCTTCTTCTTGGTTAAGAGTTCCTTCAGGTCACTTGTAACCCATGGCTTGTTGTTGGGGAAGCAGCGTACAGTCTGGGTTGGCACATGTGGTGTTCTCACAGAACCTAATGTAGTCTGCGATGCAGTCCGTCAGGTTGTTGATGTCTTCCCCATGTGGCCTACAGAGCACATTCCAGTCCGTGGAGTCAAAGCAGTGCCTCAGCAGCCTCCTGAGACCACTTACAGACCATCTTGGAGTGGACAGGCTGCCTCCTGACCAGCGGGACGTACCTGGGATTTAGCAGGACCAGGTTTTGATCTGATCTGCCAAGGGGAGAAAGGGCTGTCGTGCTGTATGCATCCTTGGTGTTAGCATACAGCAGGTCCAAAGACTTATTGTTCCTGGTGGGACAGTCCACATACTGGCGGAATGTGGACAGCAGTCGGTCCAGGGTGACATGGTTGAAATCACCGGTGATCACTGTGAAGGCGTTCGGGTGCTGCGTCTGCACCCTGGCGACAGTGGAGGTGATGACGTCACATGCCGTTGGTGCGTCAGCTGATGGGGGGATGTAGGTACCAATTATAACAGCCGACGTGAACTCCCGAGGCAGGTAATATGGCCGCATTCCCACGGCAAGCAGCTTGATGTCCGGGCAGCAGAGACGTTCCTTCACGTGCACGTGTCCCGGATTGCACCACTTCTCACTCACATACAGTGCAATCCCTCCTCCTTTCTTCTTGCTGCTACTCATAACGTCTCTGTCCGCGTGAACAACACTGAAGCCGGGTACCGCCACGCTGTCGTCCGGGATGTGCGAGTGCAGCCATGTCTCAGTGAAACACATCACGCTACACTCACGATACTCCCGCTGGGTTTTAACCAGCGCGGCGAGCTCGTCCACCTTACTGCCCAGAGACCTCACGTTCCCCGTAATAATGGCCGGCACTGCCGGATGAAACCTCATCTTTTTCGCCTTCAGGTTTGCCACAGCTCTGCAGCCCCGACGCCTCCTCCTCAGCTCCTCCGGGATGTCGGGCCTCACTCCGGGCAGCGGCCCAGCTGGGCGCAGAGCGATCATCTGGTCGCGGGTGTAAACAATGCACTCACCGGTTGCCATGGGTATCACCGAATAAAAAAGTTGGGGATATGTCCAGAAAAGTTTCAAAAGGATAAGAAGGTCATCACCAATCTGGTTGGCAACGGAAGGAAGTAAAAAACAAAGGTGAAAGGACAAAAATGAAGGAGAAACGATACAAAAGGAGAAATGATACAAAAACAAAGAAACACACGGGAGCTACTGTACCAGTCGCCACTTAGCACGGCGCCATGTTGGTATTCAAAATAAACAAATAAAGTAATAAAATCAAATGTAAAATAACAGAGAGATTTGCATCCTCAAATAGTGCAAATATCATTGAGAGACAATTGAGGTGTAATCAAAGTTTATTGAGGGGTCAGTGTCAGGGTCATCTCCAGCTCTCCAAGGGTCCAAGCAATGGTGTGGCCGAGCTAGTGGAGATCTGGACCTGGCCTGACCTGGAACGTGTGTCCACTCTCCTCATATGTTTACAGACACATGAAGATAACATTTGAAAAAAAAAAAAAAGTTTTTTCAGATTATTGTTCATATGTACTCGATGGTTAATTCAGATAGCTTCTCTTCATTTATCATTTCAGTCATGATCTTCTGTATATACAGTATAAACCTGCATACATACATGATGTTATACACATATAAAATGGGTTTATAATGTTTACAATACAGGAATAAAGAAAACGAAAGCTTTAAATATTCATGTTTAGTTTGTCTTACTACTCATCAATGGCGATTAATCGCTCCAGACCGGGAACGGTTTCATCTCGTCATGAAGATAAAATCACATTGCCATCTTCCCTGTCATAACAGCTCCATAGCCAGCGGAATATTCAACGATCTTCTCATTTTTGTCTCCAAACACTCTGTCTTCCTCTGACCACTACTGACCGGTCGAGCAAATCGTGGTCGATCGGCTACAACAGACTTTTTTTTTAAATAAAGCTTTATAAACACCATGTGATCCTATCGTGGCCCCCTTTCCCTGTAGGCAACTGATGACAGTCCAGGGTGGGAGACAGACAAGCCCTGATGTGTTTCTTGAAGCACTTCATGACTACAGGTATAAGTGAAATTGTGTACTGCTGGCTTCTTGGGGACAGGAAGGTTGATGGATGATTTAAGGCAGGATGGGATGATGGCTTGTTGAATATCCTGGGTAAGACCCCCACCAGCTGGTCAGAGTACGCCTTGAGTACCTCCACCAGTACTTCACCAGGGCCCGCAGCCTTTCTGGGACTCACTGACCTCAGCACGTCTCACTGCTTGTTCCTGAGTGCTGCTGCTGCTGGGGGCTGGTAGAAGCAGTGGGAGTGTTTTGTGCCATCTAACCTCAAAGCAGGCAAAGTAGTTGACTTCCTCTGTGAGACATCAGCCCTAACACTGTTGGAAAGCAGCCTGATGTGAGTCTAATAAACACGGAAACAATAAAACTAAAAACACCTCAAACCTTAAACACCAAACAGGACAGCAAGAAGCCACTGCACTCATGTGTGCGGCCATTTTGCTATGTATTTGGAACATACATAAACTGATACTTTCAAATACATGGTACATGATCTAGCTCACGTAGAAAAAGCACCAGCCTGTGTTGCATAATGACTTTCAGATGATGTGTTGGCTTTGGAGCAATTATGGCTCACTTAAAGCTGCCACAAAATAAGTCATGCTGGGACTAGCTATGCTCTTCAGGGCACTTTTCACAATCCCCACAATCCCCTAAAAATATTGTTCCCCATATTTTTAGTACCTCAGGTTTATTTCATTGTTGTCTATTTCCACAACTGGTAAATCCTGAACAGGAAAGTTCTTAATAAAAATGTTCTTTATCAGAATGAGATTCCACAAGACTAAATATTACATACTTGATGACCACACAAGGCAGTTGTTATCGATACGTTTAAAGACACACCACCACATGTGTCATCCCTCTGTCATCTCTGCAGGAAGTGACTCAAAATGCAGTTTCTAATTGTTCAATGACTGCTATCTCAATGTTAATATCAAGTTTGATAGTTTACAATTTGTATTAATTATTATTTGATATTATTATTAAGAATAGGCTTATGATTTGTGAATGTGGAGACACATGGCTTCAAAGTATTCTTTAGATAACAATGTCATGACTTAACCTCAACAACTCCCACTCGGTTAAAAATCAGGCATTCTGAACTGAAGAGGCCTACTGGATGACAGACGAAATGTCTCCAAGTTGTCTCCAAGTCTAGCTGAATTTTCGACAGAGATCTAAATAAATTTGTACACAGTGGTACCTCTACTTATGAATGTCTCTACATACAAAATTTTCTACTTACAAAATGCCTCAACAGGAAAATATTGCCTGTAGTTATGAAAGAAATTTCGAGTTACGAAAGGTATGGCCCATACAGTATGGGCTGCTACTCGCAGCTCCCAAAGGTTCCTGAACGCAACATTCTTATAGCTGCTCTGCCATTGGCTATTACCTAGCCTCTTCCTGGCATCCCATTGGCTAAGAGCGACCTCTGTGTGTAGCTAGATAGGTGTCTCTGCAGCGTCCTCATCATTCGGCCCTCAACCCATGAGGTGTTCTGACAGTTTTACGCAAATATATTAACCTTTTGAGTATTGGCTATGGACCCCAAGAAAGTGACGGAGAAAAGAGGAAAAGAAAGGACGAAGAAAATCGTTTTTTTGTCCATACAAACAAAGCAAGAAATAATAGAAAAGCATGAAAAAGGGTTGTGTTTGGTTGAACTAGCCAAAGAATATTGCCGTAATGCATCTACAATTGCCACGTTATTAAAACAAAAGGAAGTTTAAGGAGTTTAAGGCATCACGTCGGTGGTTGGAGAAGTTCAGAAGGAGGACTGGAATTCACTCTGTTGTTCATGGTGAGGCAAGAGCGCATGAACCAAAGAAGGCAAAAAACAAAGAGGACAGCAGTTAAAAGGTAAATGACCATCATTTTTATTCTTTATTCTTTGTTTTTTACACTACGCACAACTCTCATTTATTGTGTAATAATCTAATCGTAACATGTATTTGTTACATGTTTTGATGCAGTTTTATGCTTTATAAAACATTTATGTCTGAATTTTGGGGGGCTTGGAACGGATTAGGGCATTTGCATGGAAAACTCTACTTACGAAATTTCTTCCAGAACCAATTAATTTCGTAAGTAGAGGTACTACTGTACTGGGAGCACTTGTATGTGCTTGATTTGTTCATGTCGTGTCTCACAAAGTCACAAGTCTTTTGTGGACAGGTAGTCCTTATCATTCAGTCATTCATTCATTTTTTGAGCAGTTTTTTTCAACTTTTGTGGATCATGGGGGTTACTGGAGTCTCCCAGCACAATTACTTACAGTATATTCAGTAATCTTTATTCTATGAATGAAGAAACTATCCTTCCAGACACAATAGATAGATAGATAGATAGATAGATAGATAGATAGATAGATAGATAGATAGATAGATAGATAGATAGATAGATAGATAGATAGATAGATAGATAGATAGATAGATAGATAGATAGATACTTTATTAATCCCGGAGGAAATTGTATATAAAAAAATAAAATAAAATAAACATGTAAAACGTGTGTGTGTGTGTGTGTGTGTTTGTGTGTGTGTGTGTGTGTGTGTATGTGTGCGTTTTACAATTCCGTTGATTGGGTACATCATAGCTGTAACCATTTCTTATTGATGCAGTAAATGTAGTTAGTGTAGAGTGTTGAAAGTATTAAGATTTCTGCTGAGATATTGACTCAGAGGAACTCCTCCCACGCATGTTCCATCCTGTGAGGACACAATGAAGAATTGAGACATACTAATTTGACCTGCTGTCACCTGATGTTCATTTGTTGTAACAGATTCAGTTGGAAGGTAAGTGCAGTTTGTCTCTTCCTGTACTGATCTTAATAAAATAAGATGTAACGTACTTTCTGTTTTGAAAATATTTTCACTGAAACTAAAAAAACAAAACAAAAACAATGAGTAACAACTGACAAGCTTGTTTTAGTTTGTTTCAATAAAATCTCAAATTATTTTTTGTACTGTTTTAATTTAGAAGCAAAGTTTTCTGTTCTGATTTATTTGCCCATTCGGATTCACAGTGAATCACTGTCACCTGTGGAAATGGCGGTGAACTTCAAAAATTGTTTATGTGGGTTCTTTGATGCGAATGTGTTGATTGCAGGTAAGGAACTAAACAAAAATCAAGCTAATAAGAGCATTTAGATGTTCTAAAATTGAACTGGAGCCTTGTCTATATTCTCTTTTAGCATTTGCCATTCTTCTTGTATCAGCTTTCCCAGCTGCCCAGATCACGTTAGGTGAGTGAGTGACTACTCATGTGCAATCTTGCTTCAGTAAAAAGTATCTCAATAATCTGAATATACAGTATGTAATAAACCATTGTAATGTAATTTATAGGTTTTGATCTTTTGTTTCTGTTTTTCTTCTTTTATATAATTGATCGTATATTGAGGGATGCGGTGGTTCAGTTGGTAGAACAGGCTATCTAATGATTGAAGGATTGGCAGTTTGAATCCTGGTCCACCAGTCATTTGTCAATGTGTTCTTTGGCAAGACACTCCACCCTCATTGCTTTCAGTGAGGGCAGTCACTGGTGTGTGAATGTGTATGAATGTTCCAGTGGTGGTTGGCGCTGCTGTTGGCATGGATTACATCAGACAACCATCACCAAAATGAATGAGGAGTGAATGAATAATGGAACTGTTGTGAGCACTATGAGTGTCCAGAGAAATGCAATATAAATGTACACCATTATTATTATTATTATTGTTTTATTTTATTATTATTATTATTATTATTACTATTATAATATTATGCAGTTCAAATGATCTTAACTATGGATCTTCCAATTATTTCCAAGATTGCTTTTTACATACAGTGCTCTCTCATTACTCACAGTTAATGTGTTCCAGGAACCACACGCAAATAACAAATTCCGTGATATAGCGACAAACTATTAATCTTATTATTTATGGTAATTTAAATGTTTATGAACCCTCCCCATACTGATATTAAACCACCTCCTATCTGTATTACCTTTTTCCAACACTCTTATTGACTATTTAAAGCACTTGTGTGTCTCATGGAAGTCCGAGACTCCGTCAGCCACTAGAATGCATGCACGGTATCACGTGACTGCCGACCAAAAATCTGCGATGAGGTGAAGCCGCAAGTGTTGATGCACGAATGCGCGAGGGTGCACTGTATTGCTATATTATCCACATTATAGAAACACTCTGAAACTATGCTGTGTTAGTGAACAGACCATGTTAGGATGACATAACACTCATGGACTTATACCACAATTGAAATCTTGCATCATTTACAAACACTCTTGACTGATGAACTGAGACTACTTATTGTACATTCACAATGTCCTGCACTCAGACAACACTGTTTTCAAGATGATCCTCTGACACATGGATCTGTAAATATGTGAAGTATGTACGGGAAAATCAACGTCTAAATCTACGTAGCAAAATAGGGTCATGTGTGAATCAGGAAAAACACCGGAGGAGTGTAAATAAACTTAACAGAGTGTGCAGTACAAACAGAAAAGACAGTCAATTGTTGTGTGTGTTATTGTCCTGGTCATAGCACAGTAGTAGCATACTGTCTGTGTACAAGAATAAGTCTGTCAGGAACTGTAAAATGTGCTCGTGGAACCATGTTGCCATTGATTTTAGCAAATGTATGGCTTGACCACTCATCATTTTGTAACAGACAGCATTATAACAGCATTTATCATCAATTATTCTTTAATTAATGAAATATAACAGACCATTGGACAGTTTTCAGCTAAATCCTATGCTAGTTATACAGTGAACATAATTTTCTATCTATAAGGTAAAAAGCACAATCAGCTCCTTACACATGCATAAGATCTTTTTTTTTTTTCTGGATTAAAGTAACAGCCTCCATATCCTACCAGTATCATGTCTCCATACATATCATCTAATATAGTATTTGCATCATATCTCTTCACTTTGTTTAGTTCTTTTTGCCCCATTTTCTATAAAGAACATTTTGGTTATGCTGTACTATAATAGAGTCCGTAAATGTCTGGCAATAAAAATAAAAAGACCATTTGATCAACTGACACAATGTACTTTTCAAACACACACAGATAGCTACATTTTAATCAAATGTCCTGTCCCAGTTTTCTGAAAGACTTCATTCTGTGTGCACAGGTGCCGTGAACATGTATGAGTGTCCAGCAGCACCAGCAATTCCAGTGTATGTGATGGTGTGTGGGATACTGGCCCTGCTCATAATGGCACTCTTTGCTGTTCCAAAGCTCCTGTTTCCAAGAGCGCAAGGGAGCAGGGTGTGGAATCTGAGTATCTTTAGCCTGTTGCTGTTTATTTTCATCTGGTTCCTCTATGGTAATTATCATTGTAGGGCTAAGGAGGGCATTAGGTGGTGTCCTAAACTTCAGATGTGATGAATGCTGCCTGTTAATTATGTACATGTCTTAAGTCCAGACAACTTTATTAGTATAAAAATAAGTATGCAAAATAAGCATGATCTTGATGTCTTCTCATAGTTTCCCACAGTAAGGCATGCTTTGACAGGTATTACATTTAATGTTAATGTCGTGTCAGGGTAGCATCTAAATTGAAGTAATGACATAAGAAATCAGGTCATGTGAAATACTTACTAAACAAGGTATCTTATCCTTACACATTCATACAAACAAATACAGTAATATAAACATAAGGTAGCTTAATGTTATCCTATTGTGAGTAGGAGGAGTCCTTTATAATACTGGGATATCAGATGATGGCAGATTTTTTTTTAATCTATGGAGGAAACTTTGATCTAAATCCATATTATAATGAGGCACAGTACAGTATTACCAGATTCAACTTGACTAAATATTTTTTTTTGTGTTTCTTCAACTCTTTCTATCCTCAGGTAGTTACCAGATTTATTCGGTATATCCACCGTCATACATCCGACTTGATCCAAACACCTTCAATGACACCATTTCTACTCCAGCTGCACCTGACAATAGGCCTGGCATCAAGTTGAAAGAACAGGACAAGAGCCTTCCAGACCTCAACCACACGTTGCTTTTAAACCCTGACCCTCATGCAAACTCTACTTTAAGGAATCTGAACCAAACTTTGTCTCTTAAAAGCACAAACACAGAACACACTTCTGGCCTGACTGCATCAATCTACTGTGATAGAACCACATACCTGTTTGCTTTCTGGACCACCACACTTGTCTATATTTTTGCAGGACACGCCCTACTACTCTTTATCTGTATATATGGTTCCATGAAAATTGGACATTTGATTACAACGTACTTCACCACTTGAACTGAGCAAAATAGGTTTCTATTCTATCCTAACTTTTTAACTGTTATATTACTCTGAATAAATTTTGGAAAAGTGAATACTTCATAATCACATGTTGAACATTCTGTGTCAAACATTTTGCGAAATAAATACTTTAGCACTTCCTCTGTGGAAACAGTTACTTCAGTTACTAAAGGAGCACATAAGAAGAGAGAACTCTGCACTCTGAAATCATCACAGAGCATCAATACCAACATATACAGTATATATTGTACTGTATTACTAGTGGGAACCCGTGGAAATTCTACGATAAAACAACAATATCAGACTTCATACCAAACATATGAAAAGAACAAATAGCTACCTTGTTCTATGGCGCTAACGCGACACTGCTAACATGGAGCGCTCCAGCTAAACAATAGCCAAATGATGCTAGCCGAGCTTTTGCTACAACACAGTGTGAGATGAAGTGATGTCATGTATGCTAGCGCATATTCCTTGTAGATTACTTCTGGATTAGCTGAATAGTGATTTCTACATTTTACGTGAATGATGAATGAATGAATAAATATTTTTAACTTTATGACTCAAAGAAAGAAACAGACGAACAAATATCCAACTGTCAAGCATGTTTATCAGCGCATCGACGTGGAGCTGTTATACGTTAGAAGATAGCTGGTTTTAACTCTGTCCATTCTGTGTGTACCTGTAGACACGGGTCACACACACTAACGTCACAATGAAGATGCCCCCAAGATGGAAAACCTTTCGGTTACAGCGTCCACACGACAATGCAGACCCACTGTTTTTCAAAAATCTTCACTTTGGCCAGCACTTTCATCCCAGATATCTGCGTTGTCCTCTGGATGACAGGCGTAACCGCAACAAAAAGCCTCGCTGCCCGATGCCTTGTGCCATATTGTTCACGTGATTTCTTCTGACAGATATGCCATGATTGGTTGGGCAGGTAGTGGGTGGAGTTAAAGCGTGACAGTGTGAGATTTTCAAGTGAGCTTATTCAAATATATAGATGGGGATATATATATATATATGTATATATATATATATATATATATATATAGTTTATTTCCCTGGTTTGATCCATGTGACTCCAATGACAATTATATGATAATTATCCACAAAACGATGAAAACTAATTTGTGCTTCCTGATGATGTGTCCAGGGTGAGACTGTTTAAAGTGAAGAGAAAGGGTCCTATTACTGAATACTGTGGAACTCAATAATGCATTTTGAGAGAACTGTCAGGGCCTAAAACATGACTGGCAGGGAGAACCCAAAAGCACGACAGCGAAGCAGGCAGGTCAAGTCTTTAAAGTGTTTAACAGGACAGGCAGGGATCAGGTACCGGGTAATCAGTCCAACAAGCAAATGAATAAGACAAACGACAGACGAACGGGCAGAGTCCAAAAGCCAGGCAGGGGTGATACACAACAGGCAGGCCAAAAACCAGGCAGACAAATCCGAAGAGGAGTTGACGAAAGGCAGGGTCCAGGAAACAATCACAATAATCAGAGCAACAGGCAGGATTCAAAGGCTGGAAGGTCAGGCCGAACACTAGTGATGTCAACTTTGTTCCGGTGCTCCGATTCACTCCCCGGACTCGGTGGGCATTCCCATGTGAACGACTGCTCCGCAGCCTGCTTCAAACATGGAAAAAAACACGTGACCGATGACGTTTTGCGCACAAGTGCGACGAAACACTAAGCACCCCATTCACCAGGTGACACATTGGCACTCCATTCACCAGGTGAAACAGTTTAGTCCAAATGCGTGATCCAATACACCAGCAGGTCAGAGATGTGTTAGAATGGATGAAACAGCGCGGTGTGCTGCCAATCGTGTCATTATCCCTTGGATTGACCACATTAGCATTCCAATTGCTGACAATTTGCATTGTAATTACTTTACAATGGATCCAACCAGAAAGAGATCCCAAGTCTGGCAACATTGTGAGCCGGTGGCACCGAACAAAGTAAAATTTAAATTTCTGAGAAATTCATTTTCAGGCTCTGTTGCTCACATAGTAGAAAATATATATAAATACTATCACTTCTCATATATACTAACGGGTTCCTAATAGTATATTATATATATATATATATATCACTCTATCTGACACTATCTGTATCTGTTCAACCATCTAAATTATCTGTATCCGTAGCTGGGCGGGGCTTAAACCGGAAGTGGGTGTAGTTTGACCAGAAATGGGTGGGGCTTAAATCTGTACGTTATTTTAAGTCTGCAATTGATATGGATTGATCAGAAGTTGGTATATTTATTGTTTATTTTAAAACTATTTACAGAACAGCCACAAAGTTGAGATTCAAATCAATGTTTTTGATCACATAAGTAGGAGAACTATTTGCAGAACACGTTTTTTATTAACTCAGAACATGAAGTGCATTAATGAATACAACACATGCAATAGGCATGAAACAGAATTGTCATACTAAACACAACTTTCTATTTTTTTTCTTTTTTGTAATTGTTATGTTCAAACTTTTTCCCCCCACTTATTTATGTTCTTGCCATTTAGTTTTCACAACAAGTTAAACAATGTTGGTTAACACTACAACTCCCAAGGCAGTCATTTTGACAGCTTTCAAAATTTGCAATGTCATAACTTGCTTTTAAAATAACTTATCTACCAATAGGAGCCTGACTTTTCCTAAATGTGTGTATATTTTATTCTGACATTGTTTAATCATTAAAATTTCAAAACACAAAAGAGATCTAAGTCGTGACTGCTCAGATATTATTTGTATCTTCTTCTTCTTCTTTACTTTTTATTTCTATGCCTATTCATGATTTTCTATTTGTATATTCATGATGGGTTATTTATTAATCTTTGTAGTTGGTGTTGTACTACTTTCTATGTGCTAGTGCTTTCTGTGTGCTTTTTCTGTGTATTGTGTACTCACTGTGCTGTGTGCGAAGGAGACATTTTCCCTGATGGAACCTCCTTGAGGGATAAATATACTCTACTCTATACTCTACTCTTCATCTTTTTTTCCTTTCGGCTTTTCCCTTCAGGGGTTGCCACGGCGAATCAGTTGCCTCCATCTAACCCTGTCTTCTCACACCAACTACCTTCATGTCCTCTTTCACTACATCCATAAACCTCTTCTTTGGTCTTCTTCTAGGCCTCCTGTCAGGCAGTTCAAAACTCAGCATCTTTCTACTAATTTAGTCACTATCTCTCCTCTGGACATGTCCAAACCATCTCAGTCTGGCCTCTCTGACTTTATCTCCAAAACTTCTAACATGTGCTGTCCCTCTGATGTACTCATTCCTGATCATATCCTTCCTGGTCTCTCCCGAAGAGAACCTCAGCATCCTCATCTCTGCAACCTCCAGCTCTGTCTCCTGTCTTTTCCTCAGTGACAGTCTCTAGACCAAACAACATCGCTGGTCTCACCACAGTTTTGTACACCTTTCCTTTCGTTGTAGCTATCACACAAACCCCCTTGACACTTTTCTCCACCCCTTCCAGCCTGCCTGTACATGCTTCTTCACCTTTTTTTTCCAGACTCTCCATTGCTCTGGACTGCTGACCCTAAGCACTTGAAATTCTCCACCTTCTTGATCTCTTCTCCCTGTAACCTCACTCGTCCACTTGGGTCCCTCTCATTCACACACGTACTCTGTCTTACTGCGGCTAACCTTCATTCCTCTCTTTTCCAGGACAAACCTCCACCTCTCTAGTTTCCCCTCCACCTGTTCCCTGCTCTCACTCAAGATCATAATGTCATCTGCAAAAATCGTAGTCCATGGAGATTCCTGTCTAACCTCGTCTGTCAGCCTGTCCATCACCACAGCTAACAAGAAGGGGCTCAGAGCTGATCCCTGATGCAGTCCCACCTCCACCTTGGACTCCTCGGTCACACCTACAGTACACCTCACCACTGTCTTACAGTCCTCATACATGTCATGCACTGCTCTAACATACAGTACATCTCTGCCACTCCAGACTTCCTCATACAATACCACAGTTCCTCTCTGGGCACCCTGTCATAAGCTTTCTCCAGATCTACAAAAACACAATGCAGCTCCGTTTTGCCTTCTCTGTACTTCTCCATCAACATCCTAAAACCAAAAACTGCATCTGTAGTACTCTTTCTTGGCATGAAACCATACTGCTGCTCACAAAAGCTCCCTTCTGTCCTTAGTCTAGCTTCCACTACTCTTTCCCATAACTTCATTGTATGGCTCATCAGCTTTATTTCTCTGTGATTGCCACAACTTCTCCTCCACTCCTCAGGCATCTTTTCACTATCTAAGATCCTGTTGAACAACCCAGTCAGGAACTCTACTGCCACCTCTCCTACAAACTTCCAAACCTCTACAGGTATATCATCAGGACCGACTGCCTTTCCACTCTTCATCCTCTTCAATGTCCTCCTCACTTCATCCTGGCTAATCTTTGCTACTTCCTGGTCCACAACAATCACCTCTAGTCTTTGTTCTCTCTCATTCACCCACTCTTCAAAGTACTCTTTCCATCTTTCCATCACACTACTGGCCCCTGTTAATACACTTCCATCCCTATCCTTAATCACCCTAACCTCCTGCACATTCTTATCATCTCATGTCTGTCTGTCTTGCCAACCTGTATAGATCAGTCTCTCCCTCCTTACTGTCCAACCTAGCATACAAGTCATCATAAGCCCCTTGTCCAGCCTTTGCTACATCTACCTTCACATTACGCTGCATCTGCCTCTACTCCTGTCTACTCTCCTCAGTCCTCTCAGTGTCCCACTTCTTCTTAGCCAACCACTGTCTCTGTATACACTCCTGTAGTTCCTCATTCCACCACCAAGTCTCCTTATATACTTTCTTTCCAGATGACACACAAAGTACTCTCCTACCTGTCTCCCTGATCACATTAGCTGTAGTTGTCCAGTTATCTGGAAGCACCTCCTGACCCCCCAGAGCCTGTCTTAACTCCTTCCTAGAAGTCATGCAACACTCTTCCTTTTTCAGCTTCCACCATTTCATCCTCTGCTCTGCCTTAGCCCTCTTCATCTTCTTCACCACCAAAGTCATCAAATACACCACCATCCTATGCTGTTTGGCTACACTCTCACCTACCACTACTTTGCAGTCACTGATCTCCTTCAGATTAAACCATCTACATAAGATGTAGTCTACCTGTGTGCTCCTTCCACCACTCTTATAGGTCACCCTATGTTCCTGCCTCTTCTGGAAGAAAGTATTCCCTAAAGCCATTTCCATCCTTTTTGCAAAGTCAACTACCATCTGTCCTTCTGTGTTCCTCTCCTGGATACCAAACCTGCCCATCACCTCCTCGTCACCTGTTTCCTGCGCCAACATGTCCATTGAAGTCTGCACCAAGGACAATTTTCTCACTTCTAGGTATGCTCTGCATCACTTCATCAAAGTCCACCCAGAATTTCTACTTCTCCTCCAGCTCACATCTTACCTGTGGAGCATAACCACTAACAATATAGAACATCACACCTTCGATTTCTAGCTTCGGACTAATCACTCTATCTGACACTCTTTTTACCTCCTGGACATTCTTAACAAACTCCTCCTTCAAGATGACTCGTACTCCATTTCTTTTCCTATCTACACCATGATAGGACAACTTGAACCCTGCTCCTAAATATGTAAAGAAGATAAAAAAAAACTGCTCTTATGTCCAGCCTAGGGATATATTAAGCCACAGTCCTGTCACTTTTAAAGGGACAGTAAACTCATTTTTAAGTGACATATATTTTGTTTATCATTGTGAAGAATTTTTTTTTTTTCAGATGTTTGGCATCATCAGTGTGGTCAGAAAACCTTAAAATCTGCGTTGCAACAGCTTCCATATCCAGTTGTTACGTGGGGGTCATCCGTCATCGGTGACACCCGTGCTTCAGTAGTCAGGGCAGCCATTAGAACACAGTGCGATCACTGAAGCGACAAACCTGAAATAGCCATGGTTGCCTGTGAGGTGAGTGGTTGGTCCAACACCACAGGAGTTAGACACAAAGATACAGTAGGAACCCATCTTTCTAAAGAATACTTTCTGGAAATCTTGGAAGGATTTAGAGAGCAAGGATAAAGAGGGTATCCATCCATCCATCTTCCACCGCTTATCCGAAGCCGGGTCGCGGGGTACAAGCGTCACACGGGGAGCCCCAAACTTCTCTTTCACTGGCCACATCCACCAGCTCTGACTGGGGGATCCCAAGGCGTTCCCAGCCAGCGTTGAGATATAATCCCTCCACCTGGTCGTGGGTCTGCCCCAAGGCCTCATCCCAGCTGGATGTGCCAGGAACACATCCCTAGGGAGGCACCCCGGAGGCATTTACACCAGATACCCAAACCACCTCAGCTGACTCCTTTCCACGCGAAGCAACATCGAATAGCAGTGCTTCTCACCACATCTTTAAGGAAGACACCAGCTATCCGACAACAGTGCAGTAAAGCGACTGCAATACCGCTCATGCTGCCCCAATTCTCCATCCAATCTCACGCTCCATTGTTCCGTCATTCGTACACAGGACCCCAAGATACTTAAACTCCTTCACTTGTGGAAGGACCTCATTCCCCACTTGGAGAAGGCAGTTCACCGGCTTCCTGCTAAGGACCATGGCCTCAGATTTGGAGGTGCTGATCCTCATCCCTGCCACTTCACACTCGGCTTTAAACCGGACCAGCGAGTGCTGCAGGTCACAGGCCGATGATGCAAACAAGACCACATCATCTGCAAAAAGCAGCGATGCAATCCTCAGCCCACCAAACTGTAAACCCTCCTCACCACGACTATGCTTCGATATCCTGTCCATGAAAATCATGAACAGAATTGGTGATAAAGCGCAGCCCTGGTGAAGGCCAACAGCTACTCGGAACAAGTCCGACTTACTACCAAGAATCCAAATGCAGCTCTCACTCTGGGATGCCAGGGATTGGATGGCCCTGAGGAGAGGCCCCCTCACCCCATACTCCCACAGTACCTCCCACAGTATATCCCTAGGGACCCGATCGTATGCCTTCTCCAAGTCCACAAAACGACAAACGGTAAAAATGACCAAAGATCCGAGAATCTACCATGAGCACTGGATGATTTCATAGAAATTTGAAGGTAAGATAATTTTCGGACAACCCATATCATTTATTCTGAATTCTCAAGGTTTAGTGGATAATTAATTCATGTCTGGAGCTGTTGGGAGGTATTGTATAACTTTTTTTTTTACCAGATCATCACTCAGTTATGGCACTCGCGAAAAGTAAACTTTTATCAGACTTGATAGACAGGTCTGTTTCAGATGAAGCCACCTGTGATGAGTCGCTAGATGTCCGCAAACTACCATTCCTCTGCATACAGCTGGTGATTATTATAGGGGATAAATACACAGTATCTGATGACTATGACAGGATTTTAGATAATATCCTGATAAATAAATGTGACACTGTTGGCTCGTTACGTCGTCGGTCATTACGTCGTCGCTTTCTGTGTATTCATATAATGGCTCTGATATGGAGTTACCGTGATGTCTACAACCGCCACTACCGCTGTCATGGTGTGCTCAATTATTTATGATAGATTTTGTTTTCCTTAGTCCCCATTGCTCATAAAAAAGTAAAAATGCCACCAAGCCTTCTGTTTAGTAATGTACTTCAAATATAGACCTGGTTCATTTTGACCTTATTGTTCCTTTAATGTCATCCTCTAAAAATTCAAAACAAATATTTGGACATTATCCACATTTTACAAGATCTGCTTTAAAATTTACACATTTTAGAAATCAAAAAGTGTCAATCTACAACAATAAAGGTAGCTCCAACTGAAAAAAATGGATGGGAAAAAAAGTCCTATTTTTGAAAAGCTCTAGCTACTGTGTTGTCTGCTCAAACATGAATGAAACCATTAAATCATGCTTTATAACAACCCGTAGTTCTAGCAGCTGTTCCTCAAGTAGACCAGTCTGTGAGGCTGGAAAGTTTCCCTGCACAGTGGGCACTCCGTCTGTGAACAACAAACAAAAACAATGTACATGTGACAGCAGTACATTCATGTACACAGAGTCCCTGTCATGTGCCTGTCCTTATTAGGGACAGTTGCAGGGAAAGTATTTTGCTAACAGAAGAGACTCACTTTGCTGGGTTACAGTCTCCATAATAATAATAGAAATAAAAATGGTAACAATAACAGCTGCAAGCAGCATTGAATGTCCATCATGTCTGATGCCTGGGGAATGTGCCAGCTGTGGTCCTGTTATTTGACATGTGCAGGTAAACCCAATTTAAAGTTTTTGTTACACGCACCACAAAACAATGTCCACAGGGTTGCGCTAAAAGACACCTATTAATTGTTCATCCACCTCTAGTGAATAATGTAATTGCTTCGTGCTGAAACGGGAATACACTTCAATTGAAATGAAACAATGTCTTCTTTTTGTTGCCAGCAGATAGTTGCTACCCTGAGAATTGCTACCAACCACATATATATGTGTGTGTGTGTGTTGTGTAAAATTGTATATTTATTTCTATATTTTACAGTCCCTGAAACGAGTAGAGGACGTGCATCTGCAAAAGGGAGAGGTGCGAGGAGATGTCCATCACTGGAGGTGGATGCTGGTGTTTGGGGTCATGGTGGCTGGGAACCCACTAAGTTCCCATTCGTGGCAACCCCTGGTCCCCAGAATGCGGCTGCAGACCTGGATTCGGACCAGCCGGTTGATTTCCTGGAGCTGCTTCTGACTGACGAGCTGCTGGGTCATATTGCCTCTCAGACCAACCTGTATGCATGGCAGTTTATACAGGCACATCCAGAAGCTCTGACACACTCCAGAGAGAGGGTGTGGAAACCAGTGACAGTTCCAGAGCTCAAAAAATACTTTGGGCTTACGTTCCTCACCGGCTACATAAAGAAGCCCAGCCTCAGCATGTACTGGAGTGAGGATCCACTGGAAGCCACTCCGTACTTCAACAGCACCATGCCACGCAACAGGTTCCAGCTGATTAGGAAGTTTCTCCACTTCAATGACAATGCCTCACAGGATGATGGAGATAAACTTTATAAAGTGCGTCCTTTCCTCGATTCTATAATTTGTAAATTCAAAGAGCTGTATCAGCCACATGAGAACATTTGTATAGATGAGGGGATGTTGCAGTGGCATGGCCGCCTGAACTTCATGGTTTACAACACTCAAAAGCCAGTCAAATATGGCATAAAATCTTATATTTTGTGTGACTCGTGGACTGGCTTTTGTTATAATATGTTGCCTTATGTTGGCCACACTCCCGGACATTGTGTTCTCCCTCCTTGACCGCCTGACCGAGCATGGACAATTTTTATAACTCTGTCAAACTGTGTGAGCAGTTATGTAAAAAAAACAACTAATGTCTGTAGAACTCTGAGGAAAAACCGTGGGGAACCACAGATTATCAGAGAGCCGTCAAAGACATACTTGGGTGAGGAGGGGAAGGTGGTGCGGCACAACGGCCGGGTACTGGTCTTGGCCTGGCAGGACAAGCGCTTGGTGAGGATGATTACAACCTGCCACAAAGACAGGATGCAGAGGGTGGAGGTGTGGCAGAAGGGTCAGCGGGACAAAGTGGCACAGCTCAAACCAGAGTGTGTGGTGGAGTACTATTCCTGCATGAATGGGGTGGACAAACTTGACCAGAACATTGCGTATTACCCCTTCATCAGGAAAACTCAAAACTGGACAAAAGTTTGTCGTGTATTTGTTTCAGATTTGTGTGTACAATGCCTATGTGTTGTTCAGGTCCAGGAACCCAGGGATCAACAAAACGCACCTGGAGTTCATGAAGTGTGTTATAAGGTCCTGGACTGAAAAGGGGCACGTGTCACATGAGGAGGGTGAGGAGAAGGAGGTCGAGGACGTGCTGCAAACCGAGACCCAGAAGACAGACTCGATGGCCTGATGTCCAGGCATACACTGGAACATTTGAGGGCCACCACAAAGAAAGCACATCCCTCAAGGAAATGTTGGGTGTGTGTTAGAAGGGGTGGGAGGAGTGAGACCAGGATGTGGTGCAAGGCATGTTGTATTCCCCTGCATGCAGGAGAATACTTCACTGTGTATCACACTCGAAAAAAATATTATTGATCACACTCACACTCACCCATACACTCACCTGTGAATAGTTCTGACAGTTGAGAGTGAAATGAACGTACTATTTGTTATCTTTTGTCTAATTTTCAAAATGATTATAAAATCATTTGTTCATCAAAAAATATTTTTCTAATCTTGTTTTCATTGTTTCAATAAGTAAAAGTATTTTCAGAATTTTGAAATTGGAGTTTTGCTTGAATTTGCTTCTCTGCAGTAAAACGTCATTATCTCTGTTTTCTGGTCAAAATCAGCCATTTTTGCTGAAACCACCCTGTGTTCTACGGGCATTAACTAAACACACAAAGATGCTAGAAACAAACTTTTTCTTTCTGTTGAAAGAAGACAGTCTAACGTTTTGGGTGATATGTGGAATGTTTATGTAGCCTAAAAAATTAATATCTGGTGGGCCTTCAAAATTCAGTGAAAATGCTCAAAATCTCTGGCACTGGGGAGCTGTCCGCTCTGAAAGTGTCTGGCAGTCAATGAGTTAGTATCAATCCATATATAGGGCGCATTGGCTTATAAGGCGCAATGTATTTGTATGTTTATGAGAAAATTAAAGGCTTTTAGGTACACCTTATATATATGAAAAATACTGTACAGCGGACCCTCACTATAACACGGTTCAACTTACATGGATTCGCTGTTTCACGGATTTTTTTGGTGCAGTTTTTTAATGCTTTTTTTTGACAGTGCGTTGTGTTCTGCATCTTGATTGGCTAAAGGACTGACCAACGTGAACAGTCTTGGCGCCTCGTCTCTGTACAGCTTGCCAAATTTAAGTTTGCAAATTTACTCCGTGACAAAACCCACAATGTCAAAGAAACGTTCTGCATTGGCAAAAGCACCTGACAATGCGCCCAAAAGGCAGAGAAGATGCTAAATATCGCAGAAAAAGTTAAACTTCTGGACATGCTGAAGGAAGGTAGAAGCTATGCGGCTGCCTGGCGCTATTATGGAAAAAATGAATCTTCGGTTCGTTGCATAAAGGAGGAAAATAACATAAGGAGGACAGCAGCAATAAGTTTAAACAAGGATGCAAAAAGGGTTGTTACTGTCTGCAACAAGACCATTGTAAGGATGGTCTTAAATATAATAGAAGGTGGCATGTCTGTTTATAAAAATCTTGTCCTCAAGAAAAAAAAGAGTGCCAACAATTACCCATTACTACTGTATGTTCTTCTCTCGGAAAAAGACACCTGCACCACAGCCTTCAGCAGAAAAAGACGCTACAGCGGAGCGGAGTGAGGAAGACGCAAAGTTAGAGGAACTGTGAAAAACGCGTGAATCACACTGTGTCCAACCTCGTACTGACTATTAAAAATATTTTACAGTAAAAACTATAATAATTATTTGTTGAAAACGTTTGTTTTTATTTATTGTTTAATGATTGGGCCTTAAAACAGGCTTTGGTCTTTGATTTCATTGTATACGTAGTTCAGTATTGTATAATAACTAAAAAATAGAGCGGACCACTTCATGGATTTCACTTAGCACGGGTACTTTTGGAACTTAAACCCATGTTAAATGAGGGTCCACTGTACTTGTGCAATGTCTGTAGCGTCCAGGTACCTCACCATGCTATCAACAGAGATGTTGATCCAACCGAAATGAAAAACTACAGCAGTAAAAAGTCAGTCAGTAAAAAATCAGCCAAAAGAAATGAGGAACGAAAAAAGTATCGATGGCCACAACATGGAAAACTATTCCTGTTTTGGGGGTCGTCTGATTGCTGCCCCACTGATACACCTGTTGTCGATTTCGTTAACAACAAAGCAGCTGAAACTGATTAACAACCCCCTCGGCTACTTAACTGACCGGATCAATATCCCTGATAAGTTGGTATCAGGAATATTGATACCTTTGAGCAGTGTATATATGTGCATATTTTTTATACATAAAAACATACAGTATACATATGCATAGTGTGTATATATACATACAAAGGTAAAGATATATATATATATATACACACACATATACATATATACACACACACACACACATACATATACACACAAACGGACACACACACATATGTATATACATATACAATGGTACCTCTGGTTACAAAATTAATTGGTTCTGGTAGAAATTATAAGTATAAAAGTATAAAATTTGTAAGTAGAGACGCGTTTTCCATGCAAATGCCCTAATCCGTTCCAAGCCCACCATAATTCAGACATGTTTTATAAATCATAAAAATGCATCAAAAAACGTGTAACAAATACATATTACAATTAGATTATTACACAATAAATGAGCATTATTCATAATGTAAAAAACAAAGAATAAAGAATAAAAATGATGCTCATTTACCTTTTAACTGTTGTCCTCATTGTTGTTTGCCCTCTTTGGTTCATGTGCTACTTGCCTCACCATGCCGAACAACAGAGTGAATTCCAGTCCTCCTTTTGAACTCTTCGAATCACCCACGCAATGCCTTAAACTCCCGTTGTTTTATGGCTTTCTTTTGTTTTAATAATGTGGCGATTGTAGATGCATTACGGACATATTTTTTGACGCGATCAATCAAACACATAACTTTTTCATGCTTTTCTATTATCTCTTGTTTTGTTTGTATGGCCAAAAAAAATTTTCTTCTTTTCTTTTCCTCTTTTCTCCATCACTTTCTTGGGGTCCATAGTGAATACTCTAAAAGTTAATATATTTCCGTAAAACTACACCACATAGGTCGAGGGCCGAATGACAAGGATGCTGCATTGACACCCATCTAGCTACACACAGAGGTCCCTCTTAGCCAATGGGATGCCAGGAAGGAAGATAATAGGTAATAGCCAATGGCAGACCAGCTGTAAGAATGTTGCGTTCAGGAAACTTTGGGAGCTGCTAGTAGCAGCCCATACTGTATTTTTACCTTTCGTATCCTGAAATTTCTTTCGTAACAAGAGGCAATATTTTCCTGTTGAGTCGTTTCGTAACTTGAAAATTTTGTATGAAGAGACGTTCAGAAGTAGAGGTACCACTGCATATATTTATTTATAAATATATCAAATGGGTACAGGACCGTAACACACACAAGGGGCCTGTAGGCATGCAGGTGACGGGGAGGTAGGGTGTTGGGAAGCTCCTTTGTAGTGCACCCTTAATGAGCAACATATAAAGGGGCGGTGCCTCGCTCAAGGGCACTTCGGCAGTGTTCGAGAGGTGAACTGACACCTCCCACTGTCAGTTCACTCCGAAATTTTTTCACGACACGGGTCTTGAACCGGCAACCCTCCAGTCCCCAGCCCAAGATTTAGTGTACTGAGCTACTGCTGTCCCAAATAGCAGACTTATAACTTTAGGCATAAGCAATAGATCTTCGCCATTTCCAAGACAATGCCTTTCAATTGCCTTAAAATTGCATTGCTAAGGCTGCACTGACCAAATTCAAGTTGATCCTATAATACACATCTTATGTGTACGGTATTTTTTTAAAAAATCCTGATGTCATTCACACATGTGAAAAAAACATACTTCTGAGTGTAATGCACAGCAAGGTTCCTCTGTAATATTCTCAGGAATGCTGTACATTTTTCCATGTTTTGTTATCGATATCAGATCATATTATTTACCGCCCAGGGGATATCCAGGCTTCAGTGTACTTTTATGTTGTGAACATTTACAATTTCTGCACTGTTGTGTGTCAAAAATTCTAAATTTCACCTTAAAGATACTTGTAAGAGTTTTAGTGTTACTGGTACTAATCAGAAAACCTCAGACTCTTGCTGGCGCACATACTGAAACAATTCCAATTCTTCATGTAGTACAGTACAGTTATATAGAGAGATTCAACTGAATCAATATCAGACATGACAGAAGCCTGACCTTCATGTTACACCACTCAGTGATACACTCCCAGCAGAAAAGGTGTCCACAAGGAGTGGATGTGGAGTGTCTCCTCTCCTCCAGGCAAAGGATACAGCGGGTAACTCTGGAGCCAGAGCATTGTGTTCTCTGAGAACTGCAGACACAATGAAAGAACTCAGGTAAGGGAAACAGAAAAAAAAGCGGTGGGGAAAATCAGGAGTGAGCAGCAGCATGAAGTTTCCAAAATGGCAGAAGTTGGACTTCAGAGGAGGTGTAGGCTACAGACACAAAAGCTATTGTGGTGATGGGGTTTGGTCTGTGTCCAGTATCACGTGACAAAAGTGTAGCTCAGGTTCAAGTGAACAGTGTTAAAGAGTTGGGGTGTGTTGTGGCAGTCTGAATGGTCACTCTGTGAGCAAAAGTGTGTGGAACTCAAGGAACTCTGCCTCACTAAGATCTGTCTCCTAGAGTGTATGACAGATTGGACATTGTCGGGACCTGTCTATGTGTAAGTTTGTATGTAGGTAAAAACGCATGTCCTCATCATCTAGGAAATGGTCAGAGAAAGGATGCAAACCAGACAGTCTACCACTGATGCAATAGATTACGAACTACAAAGATCAAATCTGATTTGCGGTCGACGGTTACATTATTTGACTGATCAAATGTCTGAGTCTGACCACAGTGTGGCTCCACTGCACTGTGGTCAGACTCAGAAACTGCAACACTGAGATATTTACGTGCAGAGTATGGATTTGTTGCTTCACAACAAAATCCCTGTACCACAGCTGTTTGGTCCTGGTCTGTACCTAGGGTTCCTGCACCGTTTCAACTCCTGTCTGGCCCTATATCTCTGTCTCCAGGTATTGAAATGCAGGCAGATTGTGATGAGTAGCTGAAGCACGGACACAGTGCCCAGCAGCTTGTAGCTGTTCCTGATGGTCCTGTCGCTGCCGCTCAGCCCTGTCACACTCACCTAAACACACACAATATAACACCATGTCAAACAATTTGCACCAGGACACTACTATATCAACAGCATGGAGATTTGCGTCATTTCATACTGTACAATGAGTAACTATTCCATGTGACACACTGATATTTTAAAGATACTTCATTATTCATTGACTAAAATCACATAGAACGTTAGACCTTTCTTAGTTATAATTATGAACTAGCTGGAACCCGTGGAAATTCCACGATAAAACAATATCACACTTCATACCAAACATATGAAAACAAACGTATTGGTATTATAAACCAAGCGCACCCATCACAGAGTTCTCCCACCATGGGGCAGCGCATCCTGGTCTGACCCAGACCTGGTGGCAGCGTCTTTGGCGAGGAACGTGAATGAATATATAAACTTCATGACTCATAAAGAAACAGATGAACAAATATCCAACTGTCAAGCATGTTTATCAACGCCTCTACGACGTGGAGCTGTTATACCTCAGAAAATAGCTGGTTTTAACTCTGTTCATTCTGTGAATACATGTAGACACGGGTCACACTAACGTCACAGCCGTTTTCGTCACAGCGAGATGCCCCCCGGATAGAAAAACTTTCGGTTACAGCGTCTAAACAACAATGCAGAACCGAAATTTTCAAAAAACTTCACTTTGGCCAGTGTTTTCGTCCCCGGATATCTGCAGTGTTCTGTGGACGAAAGGCGTAATTACAACGAAAAACCTTGCTGCCCGATGCTGTACACCATATTGTTCACGTGATTCCTTCTGGCAGATGCGCCGTGATTGGTTGACAGGTAGTGGGTGGAGTTAAAACCTGACACCGTGAGGTTTTCAAGTGAGCTTCTTCAAATATATAGGTGGGCAGATTTTAGCCTCACCCATAATGAAGAACAGCCTTTTTTATCATGAATATTGCAGCTTGATTTAATATCAAAGTGATGTATTTACCAACCCTACTGTTAAAAGTCAAACATGAAGATGCACTGATTGGTTTGTGCTCATTTTAAAACCTTGATGTGTTCTTTGAAGTATGGGGATACTGGTATTCTCTCAACCCAGCAGCCAAAAAATGAAAAAAAAAAAAATCTTCTTGGAAAATAACATCCTTATTTATTAATAATAATAATATTAATAATAATGTATTAGATTTATATAGGACTATTGTGGACACTCAAAGACGCTTAAAAGTGGCTCCATTATTCATTCAATCCTCATTCATACTTGGTGATGGTAAACTACATGTGTAGCCACAGCTGCCCTGAGGCAGACTGATGGAAGCCTGGCAGCCAATCCACGCCTACGGCTCCTCCGACCACCACCAGAGCATTCACACAGTCACACACCAGTCAGTCCCTCAGTGGAGGCACGGAAGGTAAAGTGTCTTGCCCAAGGACACAATGACATAACTAGGGGAGTGGGAGCAGGATGGATCGAACCGCCAATTCTATAAACATTGGACAACTTGCTCTACCACTGAGCCACTGCTGACCCTAGTCTGATCCAAGCATATAATTTCTAACTGTTGGGATAAGAACATGTTTAGCACTGAGTGGCATCACCTTTTTTTTTTAACTTTTTGTGAGGTTGTAGTAATGCTCTGCCTAATATATTTGTCATTTACATATCAAAGGATTTTTCTATTCTGTCCAATAGGAGATTTATATGAAACATGCAATAAAATAAACTGAAGAAAATAATTAACCTACATAGCTTATGCCAGCTGCCCTCTTAGACAGGTGATAAATGCTGCCATTGATGTAAAAAAAAGCAACGTGGAGTCGATGCAGAAGGGTCACACCATGCTGGAGGATAGGCACCACTGGAAGGCATGCCTTCCTCTGGCTCACTGACAGCAGCCTCAACGCCCTCTGCATCCACCTCTTCAGCAACAACTCCAGGCTCCACAGTCCAGATACTGCGTGTTGCCATCTGACACCATTGCAGCTCTCCTGTCCGCCATTCAGCTCGTTCTCCAGGCACACAAGGACCTTGTCCAGGAGGTAAGGACAGAAGACATAGCAGAGGACAAATACACCTCGTCTGGCCCAAGATGGGATTTTATGTTTACTGGGATCAACCTGAATGACGTTCACATACTCTTCACCCAAGGTTTGGTAACCTGGTGAGAAGAACAATTAAAATATGATACAATAAAACACAGCAAGGTTTGCTAGCTTGGCCGGCTACTTACCTGAGAATGTTGTTAAGCCATGGTATGCAAGGTCAGCCAGCAGCTCTAACTCTTTCCTCCAGTCCAGCCAAAGTTTGGATCCTATACGTGTGTGCATGTGTGTACAGAGAGAGCCAGAGGGGAGGGGGGCTTTAGTATCAAGATAAACCCATCGAGTTTAAAAAAACAAACAATTGAACAAATTCCACAAAAGACGAAGGATGCAAAGTTTAAAACACGTAAAATGTTGTTTTTAATTTTAAAAAAAAAAATTAAGTACAAGACTATGCAGAAGCCCATTCTGCATTTACATGCTGTTAGATGGCTGAGTAGGGATGGTATAGTCACCAAACTTACCAGCAAGTGTTTGAAAAGATGCGCTTGCCTTGTTTCGTAGGAACACTTGATAATACTCGTCCTTTTGACTCGACCGGATCAACTGGGACTGGTTAGCAGGGGCGAGGGGCATTGTAGGCTCATAGAAGGGATCGGGGTCACGTTCAAACGTATCGCTAACAACCAATGCTACATTAAAGGGCTGACTGTCGACTGACTGTTAGGTTAATACGGAAAGAATCCTTTGGTGAAGCGCTAACATGTAGCCCTCAACCTGCTATGTGCTCAGCAACCCAACGTGAAAGAGATCGCAGGAGGGACCAGTGTATCGGCAATAGAAACACCCAGCCAACATAACCAGTTCCGTCTACCGTGTCCTGTATTTATTGTCTGCTTACGCATTAATTACTTTTTCTTCTTTTAAACACATCTTCACTAACTGCTACTTCCTTTTCCGCTTCTTGCTCTTCTTCTGTTACTTGTATCGGTTGGCAGACAGCTTCTCTGTACATCACTGCCACCGTCTGAGCGGGAGTGTGGACAGGAACCGCTCTACCAGCTGCAGACACCTGGATTGTTCTGCTCAGTTTGCTCGTTTGCAAAAATTGAGAATCCTGCTATGCGTTGTAGGATTTTTCTTTCCGGATGGTACTGAGGACATTCTATTTTTTTTTTGTTGTTGACATTTTTGTCATTTCCTGATTATCATAACATTGGCACAAGTCATGTATGTTTACCAATTAGTAATCATATACTGTCGAGACTTCTGCGTCGGGGCATCATCCTGTTGTTTTTTTTTTTTTTTCATTTCTTTTTGCACTATGAGTTGTCCATGTAAACTTCTTTTCAAACAATATAACCTGAACATGCAAGTCTTTTTCAACTGGATCAAGTTATTTTTCTTTTCTGTAAAGAACATCTTTGATTTGGTCACTGAAAACCTTACTGGGCCTGCGGACCGGTAATCGGACCGGTCTGAGCTCGCCTCCCCCAGTGGCCAGCCAGTCTGCGGTCCTGGCTGGCCCTGTTTGCTCGGCCTCGGCCTCCCCCTCTTCTGCCCACGGGTTAAACCCGGTCAGCGTAGACAACATAGCACGTTAGTCATAGGCGACTCCATCACCCACAATATTAGACTAGCGGCACCAGCAACAGTATGCTGTCTACCTGGGGCCATAATTTCCGACATTGAAGCTAACCTCAGGCAGTCAGAAACGCTCCAGCAGTTCATTTAGGAACATTGTAATTAATGTCGGCACCAATAATGTAAGGTTCCGGCAGTCAGAAATTACAAAGAATATATCGGTTAGGTCTTTGGACTGCGCTAGGAAGATATGTAACGAGTAATGCATCTCTGGCCTTTTGCCTGTGCTGGGGAATGATGAGATTTATAGTAGATTAACAGCTATGAACCGCTGGCTGGCGTGTTACTGTACACAACAGGGTTTAGGCATCGTTGATAACTGGCCTTCCGTCTGGGGCCGCCCTGAGCTGCTGAGAGCTGACAGCCTGCATCCTACTGGGGCAGGGGCAACTCTTTTGTCCAGGTACATATGGACCTTACAGCATGTTTAACACTAGCCATACAGCACTCGGGCTGCAGGTGATTAGAGAACCTGCTAGGGTAGTTGTTAGTGCGGGTGTGGAGTCTAGACTAGGAAACCATCAGACTGATGGGATAGTTAGTAACATTGAGACTGTTTCCCTCCCTCGGATTTTTAATAGAAGGACACACGTTTTAAAAATGTATATTAAGCACGAAAATCTCCTTTTTGTCCCTATCACCAGTGATAATGTACTGTTCAATGAAGCACCTGATCAGGTTATACAAGACTCTAGACCTGAAACTATCGCAGTTATTTTATCACATCCATCGTATTTATAGGCTAGTACTTCCCAGATTCATTGACACACGACATCTTATTAAGATTAATACATCCTCATCTGTTAACGCATTCAATAATAAAGTTAGTGATATTGCCACCTTTCAATTTGGCCTTTTAAATATGAGATCACTATCATCTAAGCCCTTGCTTGCTAATGATTTAATTTTTCAGCATGGCCTGGATATGATTGCTTCATGTGAAACATGGCTAAAACCAAATGTTTTCTTACTCAATAAGAGGGTTATATTACCGTTGAATGAAGCTTAACCACCTGATTTTACATACGCTCATGCAGAAGGGCTGATAAACACAGTGGAGGTGTTGCTTTAGTTTATAAATCTATTCTTAACTTGACTTCCAATTTAGATATTCATTTTAACTCTTTTGAGGCTCTTGTTTTAAAACCATTGCCTACAGCTGTAAACAGCACGCTTCATCTTGTAGTAGTATTGTATATAGAGTGCCTGGTCTCTATTCTTTATTCTGAGAAGAGGTGGTGAATTCATATCAAATCTAATTACAAGCAAACCTTGGTTTTCGAACACTTTAGACATCAAACAAATTGGAATTCGACCATAAAATTTGGAATTTTTTGTCTTAGAAGTCAAACAAAATTTGGAGGTCGAATGTGAAACTATTGCCTTTTTGGGGCGACCGTGGCTCAGTGGTAGAGTGGGTTGTCCAATTATTTAAGATCGTGGTTTGATTCCCGCTCCTGCCAAGTCATTTGTCGTTGTGTCCTTGGGAAAGACACTTTACCTTCCTTTGCTCCAGTCGGGCACTCGATGGTGTGTGAATGTGTGTGATTGTTCCGCTGGTTGTAGGAGGGGCCGTAGGCACAGATTGGCAGCCACGCCTCTGTCAGTCTGCCCCAGGGCAGCTGTGGCTACATACATAGTCTACCATCACCAAGTATAAACGAGAAGTGTGTGAATAATGGATCCAATGTAAAGTGTCTTTGAGTGTCCAGAAAAGCACTATATAAATCAAATCCATTATTATTATTATTATATTATTTCTCGCTGCCAAGTGCAAGAAAAGGTGAGAAAAGTCGAGAGACAATGTGACGTTAATGTGCTTTTTATTTTAGTTTACTGTATTCAATAATTTTTCACTTAATTTGCGTTCCATTGCCTATGGTGCGAGTTACGGTACCGCAAACGTCTGTCCAAAAGACAACGGTAACTCATACCTAAGGTTAACCTGATTACGTCAATATTTTTTTTTCTTTCTTTCTCATGTTTGTTTCTTTCTTTTACATTTCTTTGATATGTTTCATTACTGTACAATTTGATCTATAAATGACATTATGAAATAACATATTATGTTGAAAAAAGGTAGTTTTCTTGCGTCTTGGAACGGATTAAGACCATTTACATTATTTGTAATGGGAAAATGCATTTGGAATTCGAACAAATCGGTATTCGAACAGCCTTCCGGAACGAATTGTGGTCGGAAACTGAGATTTGCCTGTACTCATTCTGATGAGGTTATAGTGACTGGTGATTTTAACATTCATTTAAACAAAGCTAGTGATCCTTTGTGTAAAGCTTTCTTAAACCTCCTTGACATGTTTGGTTTCACTCAGTGGCTACATGAAGCAACTCATTTCAGTGGTAACACCTTAGCTCTGCTTCTATTGCGTGGTAAAAATGTTACTGCTGTGACTGGCTTTCCTCTTACATCAGTGATATCTGGCCATTTTCTTACTTTTAAAGTAGCCTCTATTTGTCCACATAGGATGACTCCTGATGTAGTAACTACTCGCCATATCAGCTCGTCAGCGTTATCTAAACTTAGTGAGCTTTTACCTGAGGTATTGGCTCCTTTTACTGTACCAACAAGATCAGTCAAAAACCACACTAGTGACCTAAACTCAGCTCTTTGTAGTCTGTTGGACTCTGTTGCACCTCTAAAAACTAAAACCAGAGGGGTGCGTAGGTCTACACCATGATTTAATGAGGAGACACGCGCTCTCAGACGGGCCTGCAGGAGTTTAGAACGTGGGTGGCGTAACTCAAAATCTGAACCAAATTGTACCTCTTGGCATGAGTATGTCTCAAAATACAAGTGTGCTCCGTCTACCGCTAAAGTTGCTTATTTCTCCAGACTAATAAGTAGAAATAAACACAGTCCTAGAGATCTGTTTGACACCGTAGCCAGACTGACCCAAAAACAGCCAACGGCAAACAGTGTGTTATTTACAGCTCATGATTTCTTACATTTCTTCTACAGTAAAATTGATAACATTACACATAAGATTAATTCTTCATCTTCACCGGAATCAAAGCTTAATGTGGTTCCTTCTCTGGTTGTTAAAACTCAATTAGTCTCTTTAACACACTTTGGGTCTATTTCACGAAGGCAGGGTTAACCTACCCTGAGGTAAACCTGTGGTTCTGGGTTGCTTTACCCTGAACTTGGAAAAACCAGGGATTTCAGTTTCACAAACGCAGTTCAGGGTTAGTTTTTCTAACCCAGAGTAAATTGACCCGCAGTTTAACAGACACCACAACTTGAAAAAAACCCATCATCAATGGAGCCACGATTCATCGATTCACCATGACGACAGACGAGACGCGCACCGCAACGCTTTACGGAAGTCGGAGTACAGATTTTAATTTATGAATAGAAAGACTTTGAGGACATTTTTAGAAGAAACAGAACAGCGTTGCAGCTGCAAAGAAGATCGAGATGTCGTGGGAGTGAATCGCTGCTCAAGTCGATGCGTAAGTTCTAAGTCCATTGCACTCAAGGTAAAAATACGGAAGTAAACGGCTTCAAGAATAGTTTATTAATTTATTTTATTTAGGTGCAATCCAGTGGGGGGAGAAGGGCACGTCACCAGCTGAGAATGAAAATAAAAACATTGTTCACATGGGTCAGACTTCATCATCTCATTAGGGATCCTCCTCATCCTCATTATGTTTGATATTGTACAGTAAATATTAAGTGGATGTTTGACTATTCAATTGTTTTATCCCCAACATAACGCTTTTTTCACGCACATAAATGTGCTCTCATCTATATCAGGTTCTGTTAAATAATGAAATACATTAAAACGTTTTATTGTTGTGTAGATGAAACAGTAAATCGACATATGCACGTTACAAAAACAGTTGAGAAGGATATTCACACCATTGCGTACACCTATAATATATAAGAACTGAAATCAAGAGCTGACATGTAGCTCGTTTGATACAGTAATAGCCAAAACTGCTTTAGTTCATACAACAGTGGCCGTGACATTGTACTGCTTATAACCGCTTTAAGGTATTCCAGGTTTTATTTTCTGTCTGTTTTAGTCAAATGATGCACACAGGAGTTAATATTGATTTAAAAAAAAGAAAGAAATTAACAAGAAATCGAAGAAAACAAATGTAGACTAATATTTTATGTTACTGATTGTTCTCTTCCCATTGTTTCATATTCTGGTGGAATATAGGCTGTGACATTTATCCTCTACTGAAGTATTAACAGATTCTCATCCCTTTTTAAAGAGAACTGATAAAGAGAACTGTCCGACACGATATGACAGGACATCTGAAATACAACAAAAATTAAAATCTCTGTGAATTAATGCGGAAACTCAATCAAGGGGCTCCTCGTCAAACGGACATGACATGTTCACCTCTGAAATACGGAGTTATTTATTAAACCTTACTTTGGTCAGACTCTCCGTCCGACAGAACCAGGAAATGAAGCCGCGCGAGCGGCGGTGAAAGGGGGCGGAGTCAGAGGAAACCCTGGGTTTGTGGAATGAAATCTGCTCCCGACCAGGTTAAGTTCAGAGAGTCTGTTACTGCGGTAACAAACCCAGAGTTTCCGTTCACCTCGCGTCAGGTCAGGGTTACTGCTCTAACCCTGGGTTAATTTACCTCCCTTTGTGAAAATGAAAGTCCTGGTTTTCCCTGATTTCACGGTGACCTCACCCTGGTTGTCCACTAAACCTGCTTTTTGAACGGCCCCACGTCACGAAGCAGGGCTAACGACCCCCGAGTACAACCTGTGGTTCTGGGTTGCTTTACCCTGAACTTGGAAACCCAGGGTTTTCGGTTTCACAAGCGCTTCTCGGGGTTAGTTTTTGTAACCCAGGGTAAGTTAACCCGTAGTTTAACAGGCGCGACGCCACTTTAAAAAGCCATCATCAATAGAGCCCAGATTCGACGAGTCACCATGACGACGGACGAGATGCGCTCCGCGTTACTTCACGCAGTTGAAGTGCAGATTGTAATCTACGTGTATGAAGACTTTGAGGACATGTTATGAAAAGAGGAACAGAGTTGCAGCAGTAAAGAATAGAGATATGACTTGAAACTGCTGCTCAAGTCGATGCGTACGTCTAAACGTAGTCCATTGGACTCACGGTACAATTACGGAGGTAAACGGCTTGAATAATAGTTTATTAAATTATTTTCTTACATGCAATTCAGCAGGGGAGAAGCGCACATGTCAACAGCTGAGAACGGAGTTTAAAAACATTGTTCAGACAGGTCAGACTTCTGCATCATCTCGTTAGGGATCCTCTTCCTCATTATAACATAATGACATTGTACAGTAAATAATAAGTGGACTTTCAGCTTTTCAGTTGTTTTATCGCCAACGGAATGCTCTTGTCACACACATAAATGTGCTGTCATCTATCGGCATTCCATGTTTGATTCTATGTGTCTTTTAGTCAAATAATACATAATTGATAAAAAGAAAAAGAAATTAACAGGAAATTGAAGATAACAAAGGTGCTCAAATAATACAGATTGTTACCGACTGTTCCTATTGCTTAACATTCTGGTGCAATACAGAGTGACATTTAGCCTCCACTGAAGGATCAACACTGTCTCATCTTTTTTTAACAGAGCAAGCTGGACAGTCCATCACATCCAATGTACAGATAGACGCTCAGTGAACACCAGCGGTTCTTTCTGTGGCATTCATATGCAACTGTATGTTTTGATGTCCTCCTCATGTATGTCCAGCTATTTGTTACAGAAGTTTATCCAATTTGCTTTCTATGAAATACAGACAACAGATAAAAAATGGTTTCTTTGGACCTCCAGATTAGGAGGACAGATTTGAACATACAAATACAAAGTTAGAGGTGGGTGTTGTTCACAAGTGAATCATGTTGAATATTAGAATGTTCACCACTAAAATGATCTAAGAAATAACTTTGTATTTGTAAGTAATAAAGATGACCAAATGAAATGTATATTGTATGTTTTTATTGCCCGCTGTGGTGATGGTGAGTTACACAGACTCTGAAATGACTCTGGCAGATGGAGTCACTGCTCTGTCACCCTGGATAGCTGGCAGGTGGACGGGGTCATCATCGGGGTGTTCAGTTTGTGGGGTAGGGTGCTGTTCTCCTCTGATAGAAGCAATACTATTATGAAGAACAGAACTGCATCACAGGTCCTCTCAGGAATCATCCTGAGGTGTCATGGACACTGGAAACGGCCTTTCAGCAGAACTATGGTCATCTCCACCCGGCCTCTCGTCCTGCAGTGAACCCATTTGAAGTTCTGTTGGAGGCCTGGGTTAGTAAGGGGTCAGCAGCCTCGGTTGGGCATGGGTAACCACTGTCCCCCAGAAAACAACCATCAGACTCCTGTGATGGAAAGTAGATTCATTAGAGTGGATTAAACGATGGAGACAAATGAATTATTGTGCTGATCTTTAGTTACTGCATTAGTCTGTTGCTCAGGTGAGACTCATCATACACCTGTGAGTCAGGAACCGATCAGGACCACTCCATCTCCACATCAGTATGCTATGTTTGCTCTGGAGGATTCTGTTGGGTGTCTGTCTGTTAAAGCTCTTTGAAATGTCTGCTTAAGTGATTAGGTGCTATATAAATAAAGGTGGAAAATGTAGTTTGCTGCATCACATGTAATCTGGACAGATGTTAGTTTATCTATGATGCAGTCTTTAACGTGTAGAAACAGTAGTCAATGTACTTGTACCTTCATATATTTGCTGTGAATGGACATCCTCTTCACATCATCACCTTCATTATGTGAGGGAGCCTTGATGGGAATGTGGGTACCATCTATGGCAGCGAATTACATTGGGACATCCGAAAGAAATTAATGTTTGGGATTGCAGCACAATATCATTGAGAACATACTTTCAAATTAATCAGATTTCTACATCATTCCCCTGCAGTCCTGTGGAACTCCTCCTTGATGATTCTGACAGTTTTCTCTCCAGTGAAATAGAAGAACTGGGGTAAAAGTTTAAAGGCGAGGCGCACTGAGCATCTCCCACATTATATAGGAAAATTACCGTTTGCTAATAAAAACTGAAAAACTGAACGGAGCGCTACAAGCAGTGCTGCTGCAGATGTGACGATGGATGTGTGTGTGTGTGTGTGTGTGTGTGTGTGTGTGTGTGTGTGTGTGTGTGTGTGTGTGTGTGTGTGTGGATCAGTATGATCGGTACCGATCATACAGAGAACTGTCTGGATATGACGGGACATCTGAACGCGATACAAACATATATAATTCTCTGTGAATTAATACGGAAACTCCATCAAGGGGCTCCACGTCAAACAGACATGACATGTTCGCCTCTAAAACACCTCTGAAACACGGAGTTATTTATTAAACCTTACTTTGGTCAGACTCTCTGTCTCACAGAACCAGGAAATGAAGCCGCACGAGCGGCGGTGAAAAGGGGCGGAGTCAAAAGAAACCCTGGGTTTGTGGAATAAAACCTGCTCCCGACCAGGTTATGTTCAGAGAGTCTGTTACTGCGGTAAAAAAACCCAGAGGTTCACTGTACCTCGCTACATGAAGCAAGCCAGGGTTACTGCTCTAACTCTGGGTTAAGTTACCCCCCTTTGTGAAACTGAGAACCGTGATTTCCCTTGAGAACCGTGATTTCAGGATTAACTTACTCTGGGTTACCACTGCACCTGCTTTGTGACACGGCCCCTCATCCAGACCAGGCTAGCTTCAGAGTCTGTTACTGTGGTAACAAACCTACAGGTTTATCTCATGACACAGGCTAGGTGTACTCCTCTGACTCTGGGTTAAGTTACCTCCCTTTGTGACACCGCAAGCCCTGGTTTTCCCTGATTTCAGGGTTAATTTACCCAGGTTTACCACTAAACCGGCTTTGTGAAACGGACCCTTTGAGACTGTCTCTCTTGAAGGACTATTAAAGTTAGTTTCAACCTCTAAACCTACTGCATACCTCTTAGACCCTTTCCCAGCAAAACTTTTAAAGAATTATGGCCATTGCTGGGCCCTACTATGTTCTTTTTTCTTTATGCTCTTCCCTTCAGGGGTCGCCACAGCGAATCAGTTGCCTCCATCTAAACCTGTCTTTTGCATCCTCTTCTCTCACACCAACTACCTTCATGTCCTCTTTTACAATATCCATAAACTTTAGTCACGGACGACACCTTCTGCTCATTTAAATAGACCACAATTTGCTCTGGCTGTCATGATCACTCCATTCCTGTCTGCTCCACAGTTTCCACTATCCCACCTCCCAGCCTGACCACACCTCCCGCTGATCACCCACACCTACAGCCCATCTGCAATTAGTCCGGTATTTAAACCCACGTCTCACACTCAGTCTCTGCCAGATTGTAATCGACCATTGTCTTACTCTCGGGCGTGCTACTCCGGATTGCTTGCCCGATTACGACCCGTTTCGTCCCTGGACTCTGCCTCTCATCTGCCTCCCAGCCAACCTACCCGCCCTTCGTCCACGAATTCTGCCTTGTCTCTCTGTGCCGGTAAACCTGACCCTCGCCTGTCCAACGACTCTGCCTCCTGTTCCAGCCCCGGTAAATTGACTAGCCTTCCTTCCCTTGACCTCGTCTCCTGCCTGCTCCCTTTCCATTGTGTCTCCAGCGTGCTCCGCTGGCCTATCGGTTACCTGCCTGCCTGCCGCCTAGGAGACCCAGGTTCGACTCCCACTCCGCCTGGCCTGAAAATAAACACTGTTGAACTTAACTCCTGTCTTGCCTCTTTGTGCTGCACTTGGGTCCTGTTCGCACCCCGTGACAGTACAATCTGGCCAGTAATGGACCCAGCACACAATCCCACTTCCACGAGTCGCACAGGCAGTGCGAGCTCCCTTTCCCCAGAGGTGTCCGGCCACACTGCAGTCACTGACGTCCTCCGAGAGCATGAAGTCCGTTTCTCTACCCTGGAGAGCAAGCTCGACGCTGCCTTTGCAAACATCTTGGCCCGTCTGGATGTCATGGGGGTCGGCACCGGGTCACCACCACCACCGGAGGGCACGGCAGCATAGAACGTTCCCAGTCCCTTCTCCTCTGGGGTCCGCCCTTCCAACGCCGACACATTTGCTCCTGAACCCCAGGTGGGAATGCCAGAACGGTATGGAGGAGATCCTGAGACCTGTGGTCCTTTTTTGACAAACTGTTCCCTGCTGTTCTCCCTTCAGCCCCGCACCTTTGCTTCCGAACAAGCCAAGGTGGCTTTCACCATCAACCACCTGACGGGGCGGGCGCGACTGTGGGGCAATGCTAAGTGGGAGAGGCAGTCTCCCGCCTGTGCCTCCTTCCAGCTCTTTTCGGAGGAGTTGCGCAAGGTTTTTGGCTTGGGGTCTTTCAGGTCAGAGACGGACCAGGGACTATTGGCCATGCGCCAAGGGAACCAGACGGTGGCAGATTACTCCATAGATTTCCGCACCAAGGCCAGTCAGAGCGGCTGGAACTCTACGGCCCTGGTTGCCACGTTTCTTCACGCCCTGGCGGGCTACATCAAGGATGAACTGGTTTCTCACGAGGTCCCTACTTCACTGGATGGGGTCATTGAGCTGGCGACCTGAATTGATCGTCGCATCCAGGTCCGGAGGCTGGAGAGGCGCCAGGAGGCCGTCCGACATCAGTCATCAGCTTCATTCGGCCGGAACTCCCCCAGCTCACCTCCCTTGACAGGCCGGCCGTCGGAGGAGTCTGAGCCAATGGAGTTGGGTCGCACCTCCCTCGCCCCAGAGGAACGCCAACGTCATCTTCGCTCTAGGCTATGTCTGTATTGTGGGGAGGGAGGCCACATGGTAGCCACATGTTCAGCAAAAGGCCAAGCTCACCTGTAATCGGGGAGATACTGGTGAGCTCGACCAAGATACAGTCTCCCCCCGACCAGAAACCGCTGCTCCAGGTCCGTCTTCTCCTGTCTGAGGGATCCCACTCCTTAGTTGCCCTGATAGACTCTGGTGCCAAGGCTTGCATTATTAGTGAAGAGTTGGCTCGGCAACTGAAGCTTAAACGGGTCCCTCTACCTCAGCCAGTTCCTGCACGAGCCTTGGATGGACACAAACTGGGCACCATCAGACACCAGACCTCCCCAGTTCCCATGTTACTTTCAGGTAACCACCATGAACTCATTCAGTTCCACATCCTGGATCATCCTGGTCTGCCTCTCGTCCTGGGCTTCCTGTGGCTCCAGCGGCACAACCTCCACGTAGATTGGGAGGCTGGAACCATCCTGGAGTAGGGGGTTTCCTGTCACCTCACCTGCCTTTGTCAAGCGGCGGTGCCCCAGTTGTCTCCATCACCCGCCATCGACCCTCCTGACCTGACCGGCGTTCCCCCGGAATATCAAGACTTCCGACAGGTCTTCAGCAAGGCCAAGGTGTTGTCCTTGCCTCCTCACCGGCCGTACGACTGTGCCATCGACCTGCTCCCAGGCACCTCCCCTCCCAAAGGAAGGTTGTACTCCCTCTCTCAGCCAGAACGACAGGCCATGGAGGAGTACACCAACGCCTCGTTAGCCGCTGGGATCATCCGCCCTTCCTCCTCCCCGGCCGTGGCTGGGTTCTTCTTCGTGGGGAAGAAGGACAAGTCCCTGCGCCCCTGCATTGATTACCGGGGTCTGAACGACATCACGGTAAAGAACCGGTACCCATTGCCCCTAATGACCTCTGCATTTGAACTCCTGCAAGGGGCCCGGGTATTCACCAACCTAGACCTCCGCAACGCCTACCATCTAGTCCGCATTCGTGAGGGGGACGAATGAAAAACGGCCTTCAATACTCCTGTGGGACATTATGAGTATTTGGTGATGCCTTTTGGGCTCACGAACGCCCCCGCTGTATTCCAGATGCTGGTAAACGATGTACTCCGGGACATGCTTAACAGATTTGTTTTTGTCTACCTTGAGGACATTTTGATTTTTTCCCAGTCTACCCAGGAGCATGTTCAGCACGTCAAGGCAGTCCCCAAGAGACTCCTGGAGAACTCCCTGTTTGCCAAGGCTGAGAAATGTGAGTTTCATGCTTCATCGATCTCCTTCCTGGGTTACAGCATCTCCCCAGGGAAGATCCAGATGGACCCGTCCAAGGTCTCTGCCGTCACCGAGTGGCCCACGCCAGACTCCCGAAAGCAGCTGCAACGATTCCTGGGGTTTGCCAACTTTTACCGGCGATTCATCCGTAACTACAGCTCACCATTTCACTGTGTTTATGGTTACCAACCGCCTCTGTTTCCTGCCCTGGACGCCGAGGTCTCCTGCCCCTCTGCCTCTGCTCACGTCCGCCGCTGCCGTCAGGTGTGGTCCAGGGCCCGCGACACCCTACTCCGCACCGGGGAGCGCTATGCTACCGCTGCTAACCGCCACTGGACTCCTGCACCCAAATATCAGCTGGGCCAGAAGGTGTGGCTCTCCACCCGAGACCTTCCCCTGCGCATAGAGTCCAAGAAGCTGGCCCCCAGGTTTGTGGGCCCATTTCTGGTCTCTAAGGTAATCAGCCCGACAGCAGTAAAATTACTGCTACCTCACACTATGCGGGTTCACCCCACTTTCCATGTATCGAAACTCAAACCTGTGCATGAGAGCCCTCTGTCCCCAGCTCATCCCCCCCGCCTCCTGCCATCCAAGTGGAAGGAGAACCAGTCTACGCGGTCCGTTGCATCATTCGTTCCTGCCACCGGGGTCGCGGACTGCAGTACCTGGTGGACTGGGAGGGGTACGGTCCAGAGGAGAGGTCTTGGGTCCCGGGTCGCCACATTGTGGACCCCCTGATGGTGTGCGATTTCCACCACCAACACCTGGAGCAACCAGCACCTCGGACCCGTGGGCGGCCTCGTCGAGAGGAGTTCAAGAGGGACAGGCCTGCATCCAAGGGGGAGGCGCTTGACACCGGGGGCATGGAGTCCTTGGGGTCCCAGGAATTCTAGCCCGCCTTCCTGTTTTCCCCCACCTCCCGCCCTGGTCGGTTTTTGGGACGTCAAGGGCCGTCCCTTGAGGGGGGGTCCTGTCATGATCACTCCATTCCTGCAGTCTGCTCCACAGTTTCCACTATACCACCTCCCAGCCTGACCACACCTCCCGCTGATCAACCACACCTACAGCCCATCTGCAATCAGTCCGGTATTTAAACCCACGTCTCACACTCAATCTCTGCCAGATTGTAATCGACCCATGTCTTACTCTCCAAGCGTGCTACTCCGGATTTCCTGCCCGATCACGACCTGTTTCGTCCCTGGACTCTGCCTCTCGTCTGCCTCCCAGCCAACCTACCCGCCCTTCATCCACGGATTCTTCTCTCTGTGCCGATAAACCTGACCCTTGCCTGTCCAACGACTCTGCCTCCTGTTCCAGCCCCGGTAAATTGACTAGCCTTCCGTCCCTTGACGGAAGGTTCGACTCCCACTCCGCCTGGCCTGAAAATAAACACTGTTGAACTTAACTCCTGTCTTGCCTCTTTGTGATGCACTTGGACCCTGTTCGCACCCGTGACAGCAAACACAGATGCACGCACATCAGCCTCTTGAAAAGATAATATTGAGGATGATCTTGCTACCTTATGAGAGGAGTAAGCCAGTTACAAAATCCAGAGCTAAATGGGATGAAGGTCAAACTGGGAGTTCTCTGGAGACAAGCTGTGACGAAGTGAGAAGCTTTGACTTGACACATAATAAAGCAGAAACAGCAGTGTCACAAGTATCCACCTCTACCATTAACTGGAGCATAGTTACCCGCTGAAAAGGCAAAATAAGAGAGGAAGCTGTAAGATAAAATCATACCAATAAACCTTCATAGCTTTTTCTTCTTATTTCCATTGCTCTGGTTTACTGGGCTGGGTAAACCCATGTACATGAAGTATGTTGTTTTCTTTCACATTGCTCATGTTTGTGCTGATGTAATATATGCTCCTTCTCCATACATCTTTATCATGGCTCAGCATCAACTCAAATCGATTCATCAGAGGATTCGAAGTTGTCTGCTTTGTGCGTGTGTGTGTGTGTGTGTGTGTGTATGTGTAAATGTGTTCATGTGCATGCGCATATGCTTAACTCCATTCCACACCCAAAGGATGTCTTGTGTTCACCGTCATTACCTACCCCAAAGCAATAGCATTTCTGTTGGCTTGTTTTCATTTACCAAGTACCACACACAGGCCTAATGATATAACATGTTGTAGAGGTAATATACTGTATTATTTTGCGAATAATATGACACTTGTGGGGTGGGTCGTGGACCGATAGTAAGGCCATAGGAGGGTATATTGAATATACAAACGCTGTACTGCATTTTGTGTACAGGAGAGGGCGGAAGTGGTCCCACCCACACATGACATAAAAGGCATCAAGATATCACCTGAGAACCATGGCATGTTTGTGCATCTTGTGGATATGTGTATAAGAAATGTTTAGAGAATCTCACAGGTATTTTAATTGCATTCATTTTGTTATGAAAGCATCACACACCCTTGATCTGAGGGAACATTAATTACTGTAGTAATCATGTTATTATGTAATTTATATTAATATTACATTTAAATATCTACTAGTAGTTAAAGTAATTGAAGTGTTTTGCTTTTTAATAGGATTAAAACTAAATGTATAAACTCTATAAAATAGAATTATTATTTTTTCCACGAATACATTAAATTGTTTACAATCTGTCTTGACAGTGGGAGCAGGCAAAGTAAACAGACCCATTAAAAAATACTGGTTAATCTCTTAACCATTATATGTTTGTCTCGTATAAAAATCGTAAGGGTGGGTCTAAAATTAATGATGATTCTAACAATTTTTTGACTGAAGTGAAAATCTTGAGTTAATGACTGAACCAAAACTAAAGGGAAACCAACAAGCAACCAAGCAAGACACCAGTGTAGAAAGAGCTAAATATCATGATAATTAAAAATCAACTTATACTGCTAATTCATGGAATAATAACACCCATGCAACAGTAAATTTCTGGATTAAAACAGGTCATTTTTTTGTTTGGTGCATTATGCATATGAATTCTTTTGAAATAAGACAATCACCTGAGAGATCTAATCCCTAGTAGACGGCCTTGCACTATATGTCTACATGAATATATGTCCACTTGCATCTCAATTGACCAGTCATCATTACATCATAACTCCCACTCAATGACACATACACTGCTGACAAATAGATATGCTTATGATGAGAAAAAAGAAATAATATATAATATTTTTTGAATGTTTTAATTCTCAAGAACATTCACACCAAAGAAAAAATGTGGCCTGACTCCCTGATTTGAATGAATGAATGCTTTAATAATCCCAAAGGGAAATTATTCACGTCTGCTTACACACAAACAGTCACATACAGTCATAAACATGAATACAAGATACAAAAGAATGCGTAAGAATAGAGTTATAACACAAGAATAGAATTATAACCGTTAAAAACCCAACACAACAATTCGCCTCCCAAACAGTACAACGATACAGCGAAATAGATTCAGATTCCATAGGATCGCAAGCTAGACGTCTACATGGTGGGCAGAAACATCTCTTCTTGACATGTCCAAACCATCTCAGTCTGGCCTCTCCGATTTTATCTCCAAAACCTCTAACATGTGCTGTCCCTCTGACTCATTCCTGATCCTATCCATCCTGGTCACTCCTAGAGAGAACCTCAGCATCTTCATCTCTGGTACCTACAGCTCTGTCTCCTGTTTTTTCCTCAGTGACACTGTCTCTAGACCAGTGGTTCTTAACCTTGTTGGAGGTACCGAACCCTGCCAGTTTCATATGCTCACTCACCGAACCCTTTTTTAGTAAAAAAAATTTTTTTTTTCAAATTTAAGACATAAGTATATGTTTTACTGGTGTATTTAATGGATTTGTTACGGTTACAAAAGGAACCAGGCGCGAAAGTCCAAAAGTAAAAAATCCAAATCCTTTAATCAGTCCAAATTCAGGGGCAGGAAAAACTCAGAGCTTACAGTACCAGTGGGATATCTAAAAGTCATTGTCAAACAGGCAAGAGGTCAAAACCGAAACAAGAACAGACAAGGCAAGGCTAAACTCGTGGTCATACAAAAAGGTGGTCAGGAAAAACAGTAATCAATCGGTATACACGAAACTCTGCTTCAAAGGACTACTAACTACACTGTGACAGCGCTGAACAGAAGAGAAGCTCCTTATATAGGCAGGCCAGGGTGCTAAATTGGTCTCAGGTGGAACTAATGGCAAACTAATTAACTATGGGGAGAACTAATCACAGAATGGCTAAACTCCAAACGGAGCAATCAGGGAAAACAAACCAGGTACAACAAATCACTAAATGTGGCAGAAACAGAAACAAAAAGGTACATGAACTGAACCCATAAAATAAAATACAAAAGCAAGACAGACACAGACCATCACAGACCATTACTGTTCAACATTAAGAAATTGTAAAGCATCCAGGATTTCATATCCCTGAGGCAGGTTTTCAATTTAATTAGCTGATCAGATTCGTTTTAATTGATAAAAATAATTGAGTGTCGTCAGCATAACAATGAAAATTAATGTTATGTTTCCTTATAATATTTCCCAGTGGTAACATATACAGATTAAACAGAATTGGCCCCAAACAGATCCTTGAGGTACTCCACAGATGAGAGCCCCTCGATCTGAAGATTTATTGTTGACATAGACAAACTGAAATCAGTCAGGTAGATATGACCTAAACCAGTCTAGTACTGAGTTTTTAATCCCAACTTCCTCTTCCAATCTCCTTAAAAGAATATTATGATCAACAGTATAGAATGCTGCGCTCAGGTCTAATGAGACTAGAATAGACAGAAGACCTTTATCTGACGCTTTTAAAAGGTCATTTGTGACTTGTAGCAGTGCAGTCTCTGTCCTGTAGTTTGTTCTAAAACCTGACTGAAAATCCTCTAACAGATTGTTCTCCAACAGGAAGTCATTTAGCTGTTTGGCCACTACGTTCTCTAGGATCTTAGATAGGAATGGCAGGTTAGAGATCGGCCTGTAATTAGAGAGGATGCCAGCATCTAGGTTTGGTTTTTTAAGGAGTGGCTTGATCATAGCCACTTTAAAAGATTGTGGTACCTAACATATTTTTAAGGATTGATTAATTATGGATACTACAGGTTTATTTATTAATGGTAAAACCTCTTTGAGGATCGTACTTGGAATTTTGACTAGTAGACAGGTGGTGGGTTTAGCAGAGGAAATTAGGGAATTTAAATCGGAGAGTTCTATTTGCTGAAAATACTCCAGGGTATTGCCATAATCAGTCGATTCCTCTTCTATCGTATTTGTGTTTGGCAGTACATAATGGATCTCATTTCTAAGATTTGTAATTTTGCTTTGGAAAAACCTAAGAAAGTCATCACATTCAAGATTTAAAGTAATGGTAGGCTTGATACTGTTGTGTTTCTTAGTCAACCTGGCTACAGTGCTGAAAAGAAACCGAGGGTTGTTTTTATTTTCCTCTATTAAAGTAGAGTAGTACATATTTCTACTTCTACTGAGAGCCTTCTTATATGACGTAAAGCTGTTTTTCCAGGTTGAATACAAGTCATCATAAGCCCCTTGTTTGGCCTTTGCTACCACTACTTTCACCTTCTGCTTGCATCTCCCTGCACTCCTGTCTACTCTCTTCTGTCCTCTCAGTCTCACTTCTTCTTAGCTAACCTCTGTCTCTGTATACACTCCTGTACCTCCTTATTCCACCACCAAGTCTCCTTATCTACTTTCCTTCCAGATGACACACCAAGCACTCTCCTACCTGTCTCCCTGATCACATTAGCTGTAGTTGTCCAGTCATCTGGATGGACCTCGTGACTACCCAGAACCTGTCTTAACTCCTTCCTAAAAGTCCTGCAACACTATTCCTTTTTCATCTTCCAATCCATATGTTTGCTCTAACACTGCTGAAATAGAGTATTATTGGCAAGCAGCAGTGTTTGTTATTGGCTTCTCAAGAACCCATGATATGAAGTGATAGGCATCATTAACCTCCACTACAGCTGTGACTCCTGAAGTATAGAATGCCTTATCTGAGTACAAAAAATCATGCACTCAACTTCAGGTTGATTGGCCGGTCCCAAATTGCCCGTAGGAGTGTGTGTGTGTGTGTGTGTGTGTGTGTGTGTGTGTGTGTGTGTGTGTGTGTGTGTGTGTGTGTGTTTGTATGTCTTTGTGTGTGGCTCCGCGGTGCACTGGCGTCGTGCCCGGAGGGTCCCTCCCCTCACGCCCTATGCCACTGGGATAGGCTCCAGCTCCCCGTGACCCGCTGCGGCGGATGTAGCGGTGGTAATATGAAAATGACTGACATACAAACAAACATCTTTTTCAGAAATTGTCATCCCTTACATATGCCAAAGTGCACCAATCCACATAAAAATGTCACTTAGCAAAGCAATTGAAAATACCTCCAGGTTTGCAATGCAGTATGTGATACTTGAACCATATCAATTTTCAGGAGTTGGCTAAAAGACAGCGAAGAACATTGGCTTGAACAGATAAGCATAACTTAAAGAAGACATAGGATTAATCGATGAAAAGATCTACTGTTGTGGGAAGCATGTTGGCACAGTAGGTAGAGCTGTTGCCTCACAGCAAGGGGGTCGTTGGTTCAATTTGATCTTTATGTGCAGAGTGAGGTTTTTTGTGTGGCAGGATGATGTGTCTCATCTGTATTAAATTATGAGCTGCTGTGTAGAGTCACTGTCAGCCAATGACCTCATCGTGGCACTCTATAAAACGGAGTGTTGGCGGCCTCCCCTCCCTCTTGCTTTGGCCGTCCTTGTCACTTCCGGGTCCTGTCGTTCCCTCCTTCTCGCTGTTACCACTGCAGCTATGTTAGCAGTGGCTGCTAGTACTGCCCATTAATTATTTTTGCACTGATTTGCCTGGTTGGGCTTGCTTTTAGACACCGTTATAGTCTGCGGCTCTAGAGATCGCCATCGTGCAGTACCTCTGACGCTCTCGCCTTCCTCCTCTCCCTCTCCCTCAGGGTGATCTCTCACGGGGGCCTGACTGGTAGGTGACTGATGCCAAGCCTGTGCTTTTCCTCTGTTCCTCCACTATTCCTTCAGACCTCACTAAAGTCAATTCTTTATTTGTAACAGGGGCTGTGAGGACCGGGTGTGTGTCTGGGGAGTTCCAGCGGCGTTAAGTTACAGTTCCAGCAGCGTTAAGTTACTGTAAGAACACCATAGCTTGTTGCTGTGTGGATGCCGCTTTGCCCTGCTTCGCTTCTGCTCTGCTAGTTTTCGCTGTCTTGACTGTGTCCTCTTGCCTGTGTTGCTGGCCTCGCTTCGCTGCTGCTTTCTCCTGGCTTTATTTGTCTGTGGCACCTATCCTGACTCGGAGTCGGCAGCTCTTTTTTCGCCTTGGCCTGCTGCAGCTACAAGGCTCTCAGGTGCTCCGTGCAGTCGAGCTACGGCTGCTAATCCAGCTCGGGCCTAGAGTCGGTCGCTGTCGAGGAGCTGCAAGGATAAAAACTTAGCTGCTAAAGCGACACGTCGGACTGGACCAATTAAATCGTTTATGTAAAGCTGACTTTCTCCCAGCTTCTTTGAAAACATAATCTTAATGACTGACTGAGATCAGCGGGGTTATTTTTGGTTGTAGTCACTTCTTGTTTGTTTCACTACTTTTCTTTTTTTGGGGGTTTTTTTTCATTTCAGTTTTGGCTTAAGTTTGTGGGCAAACATATTTTTGGTTGAATTTGTTTTCATGAGTTATTTTTAAATCATTTCTCATTGCTTTATTCCTTTATTTATCTAAGTACTTAATTATTTTCCTTGTGTTTGATACTTTTTTTTTGGTTTAACTGAATATTGGTTTGGGTTTAATTATTGAGCTATTTTGTTGTATTTTGGTTGCCTTTTGGTGTGCGTGACCCAGTAATTCCCTTTTGTTTTTCACCTTTTTCAGTCGCTGAGAGCCGACGGTGGTGGTCCCTGGTGCCCTGGTGGTGGTTTCCTCTTATGGTGTGCCGCGATCCCCGAATTTGAGTTTTTCACCGAGTGTGTGTCAGTGTGTGACACGAGTGATTGGGGTACTTTTCTTCCCTGGGAATTCTGTTTTTTGTTCAACAACCACTGCACCTTCGATGAGCCTCAGCACCTGAAGAAGGTTGTCCCTCCCGTGTGTGTGGTAAATGTTTTAAAAACTTATTTTAAAACTTGTTCGAAGTCGCTGCAGTCTCAGTCTCACTTAGCTAACCTCTGTCTCTGTATACACTCCTGTACCTCCTTATTCCACCACCAAGTCTCCTTATCTACTTTCCTTCCAGATGACACACCAAGCACTCTCTCATGCCCATTGAATAGAGTGACCTGTGTGCCTTAAACTGGTAATAAAACTATCTCCTTGGGCGAAATTCCCAAGGTGGCGTTGTCGGCGACTACAAATTAAAGGACTGTTTAAAATTAAGTAAACTTGACCCCAAAACCGCCCTCGAGCTGCCACATTTGCTTCCTCTTACCCAAAAAAACAACTAGACCACTCAGTTTCAGTATTTGTCGGAGACTTGTAATTTTCCTTCGGGGATTACTACAGTTACAAAAAAAAGAAAAAGAAAAACTTAGGTATATTGGTCACCCCAAATTGTCAGCATGTAAAAGTGTGTGCTTGAGTGGGTGTACATCTTTCTGTGTGGTACCGTGAGGAAATTGTGACTTGTTCTGGGTGTGCCTGCCTCTCGCCTGAAGGCAATTGAGTTACGGTCCAGAATGAACTGTGACCTGGATTCAAACAAGCTTTTGAAAATGGAACAATTGACATTCTCGTCTGCAAAAAAATGAATGAATGTTGTATCAGCGGTTTAAGCAGAAACAGACGATAAGACACACTTGTAAATTCTACACTGTTTTTTTAAAACTCAAACATGAAAAAATACAGGGATGAAGATGCTGAGGTTCTCTTTTGGAGTGACCGGGATGGATAGGATCACGAATGAGTACATCAGAGACAACGTCAGAGAGGCCAGACTGAGATGGTTTGGACATGTCCAGAGGAGATATAGTGAATATTTTGGTAGAAGGATGCTGAGTTTTGAACTGCCAGGCAGGAGGCCTAGAGGAAGACCAAAGAGAAGGTTTATGGATGGTAGTGAAAGAGGAGATGAAGGTAGTTGGTGTGAGAGAAGAGGATGCAGAAGACAGGGTTAGATGGAGGTAATTGATTCACTGTGGCGACCTCTGAAGGGAAAAGCCAAAAGGAAAAGAAGAAGAAACATGAAAAAATGACCAAATAGATAAAAAAAAATCAAATACGTTGAAAATTATCAAATACACAAAACCTGATCAACTACAAAAATATGTATGGTTTGTGAGATATGCTCCACATAACAGTGATGATAGAAATCGGATGTACTGAGGACATATACACTGATGATTACATATCAATGCCATCGTTCCATCCATTTTCTTGTAGACGAGACTGCAGCCGCTTATCCTTCCTGCCGGTCATGGGTCTGCTGGAGCTTGTCCCAGCTGGCCATGATTGAGAGCAGTGTGCAACCCAGATGCATTACAAGTCCATCGTGGGGCAAGCACAAGACATACATCTATTTGCAACATAGAAATCCTCCTCCAATAAATGTGAAACTGTATGTTATTTCTAGGGTTGAGCTTGGTACTCGTTTCAGACAGGTATCCAGTACAGATAAAGCATTTTTGACGAGTACGAGCAAAATACAAGTAAAACTTGTCAATGCTCGTGCTGAAGAAAAATCCTCATAACCAGTGGTCAGCAACCTTAAATGCACCAAGGACCAGTTTCATCTGAGAAAATATTTTCACTAACTGGCCTTCAGTTGCTTGATAATTGTTGATGACGCCAGGGCAGCTGTAGTCCAATGATAAATCATCCACAGTGGTTTTATGTAAAATGCAGACAAACCAGACAATAAACAGCTTTTTTTTTCCATAAATTGATCATCAACATCTCCATGTAAACAAGTTCATTTGATGATGACCAGGTGTACAGAAATGAGCAAACCAAAAGGATGCAGGTGAAATTTTTCCTTTTATTTCTATCTCACAAGTTTAATGAAAAGACTATGTACTGTCAGCAGCACAACCTCCACCTTGAGCCAATTCAGACAAAAATTACCCCAAAATGTAGTGATGTTACATTTCTTATCGAGGCTTCGAAGTGTGTGCCAAGTAAGAGACGCGGCGTCTCCGCGAAACGCCTATCGAGGCTCGATTCATTGGAGGGAGGTTCCGGAAATGATGACGTCTGGAGCTCTGCTGCCCAGCTGTACCACCTGACTGACTCGGGAAATGGTTCGAGTTGTCTGATGGCAATATAAACCCCTCAAGCTTAGACATTAAAATGTGGAGTTTTGTGGAGAGTTGTTTGAGCGTTTGGAGGGTTTGGAGAATTCACAGAGCAGATCAGAGATCAGATCTAGATATTACGAAGATGGAGCCAGCTTGGAAGAGAAAAACATCTCCTGTGTGGGAACATTTAGATTTGATGACTCCTAATAAGGTAAGCTAAACCCAACATTATTCGGGAAAAAATACATTTGCATTTCAAAAACTGTTTTCACTATTTGTCATTTTATTCAAAGGTGAAGTGCTTATTGTGTTTGAAGGAGTTGGGCTACAAAAGTAACACCTCATCCATGATAATGCATTACTGTGCCTTTCATGAAAATAGAGAGGAAGCTGGAGCTTCACCCAGTCATGGTAAGGTATTACAATATTAGTAACACAAAATTTTCCATGTTGACTTCTGTTCATTGTGCAAATGAAAAACAACATGTAAAAAATGCTATCTATTCTGTTTTTATCAGCCACAAGAAAACAAGAGCTGGATGAGGCCTTGTTGACATGATTGTAAAAGACACATAGCCTTTAGTATAGTGGGTGATGTTGGGTTCAGGACATCTGTGTCAAAATTGGATCCAAATTATGTTCTCCCTACAAGGCAGGTATGTATGGCTCCATGCATAAAATGAAAGAGTACATTAACGTGTGTCTCATTATTCATTACTATATAGTTTTTCAATTAGACTCTGAAGGCCATGGTTGAGGGCAAATACAACACTGCTAAAGACAAAGCTAAAGCTGTGATGGAAACAGTGGCTGCTTTAAGCCTTACATCTGACATGTGGACATTCATGATTATGGATTGTCTGAAACATGCCATTTTGTGGGGGAAGGAAGTAGGCTGTGTTCAGTCCTGCTGGGTGTGCAGGAATTCCCCAAATCCCCCACAGCTGAGAATATAGCTCATGTGAAGGCCTCCCTGATGGAGGAATGGGGAATAACTAAAAACGTGACATGTATGGTCACTGATGGTGTTCCCAACGTGCTTGCCTGTAAGAGACCTGAAGCTCAGGCATCATATTTGTGTAACTCACACTCTGAACCTGATAGTAAAGAAAGCACTTGACCACCCTGTTCTATCTGGCATCCGGCCAAAGCAAGGAAGGTGGTTGGCTACTTTAGAAGCAGCACCACTGCTAAGGTATAGTATTTCCCTTTATTTCAATTTTGTAACAGTCATGAATTCTTTGACAGTTACGGTTTCCATTATTTGATGCCATGGTTGAGCTGTCAGCAGAGAAAACTGTATCAGCCTCCAAAGCTGTCCCTCTCTTGACCATACTGGAGCAAACCCTTCAGGAGGAGGTGGCAAAGCCAGCACCAGCAGTTGCGCTGGAAATGGGAGAACACCTCATAAGGCACTTTCAGGAGAAGCTACACACTTTACAATCTACAGTATGAGCATAATGTCGCTAGCCACACTCTTGGACCCTCGCTTTGAAGTCGTGGGATCTTTCAGCCCAACTAAAGCAGCAGAAGCTGTAAAGTGCCTGAGCTCAGAGTGTGCTGCATCAATAAGATCCAAAAAAGACAGAGAGGAAATCCCCGAAGTTACCACTTGTCATGATGACATTGGAGGTAATCTATTAATCTGAATGTTGAAATCAATCCTTCCTGTCAGAACACTTACTAAATGTGTGGTTTCTTCTTAGGAAGCAAACTGTGGCATCATTTTGACACAAGTGTCAAGGAGGTATGGATGACCCAAAATGTGACAGTGGAAGTTCAACACTACCTTTCAGAGCCAAATACAAAATCCGTTTGAGTACTGGGAGAGGAAAAAACTATTGTATCCAAATTTATTTACAGTTTTGCTCTCGCTTATTTGTGCATGCCTGCATTGTCCGTGCCATGTGAAAGAGTATTTTCAAAGGCCGGGGAAGTTGTATCTAAGAAAAGGAATCGCCTCGAACCAAAACTGGTTGAAAGACTGTCATTTTTGTATAAAAATTAATAAAATCTTCCCTGTTTTGTACATCAATGTTCAAGTTACGCAGGCATGCATCTTCTGTGCCCTCTTCCTAATTACACAAGCACTTTCACTGTCCTCTGCCTGCATAAGCCCATGGCAGGTGACATAGAAGATGATGAATGTAGCCATATCACATGATGGTGGACGGATTCATGGACAAGAAAACATTCCCATTTTATTAATATAATTGGGAATATGTCATATATTATGATTACATAAAATAACTATAATTTATATTACATACATACACACACATTATATATATATATATATATATATATATATATATATATATACACACAGTATATACTGCTCACAAAAATTAAAGGTACACTTAAAAGAAACACTTTAGATCCATCAGATCTCAATATGAAGTTGGATATACAGAGAACGACAGGGCAATGTCTTAGGAACCAAAGGATGCCAATCTTTTAATGGAAATAAAAGTTTTCAGCCTACAGAAGGCTTATTTTGTGTAGACACCCTAAGATCAGAGTTAAATGAGGAAGTGGAAGGCTAGTCCATTTTTAAAAAAACTTAATTTCTGCAACTCAAAATGCTTTTCAGTATCTTGTGTGGCCCCCATGAGCTTGTATGCATGCTTGACAACGTCGTGGCATGTTCTTAATGAGACAACGGATGGTGTTTTCTGGAATTTCCTCACAGATCTATATGAGGGCATCCCTGAGCTGTTGTACAGACTGAGGAGCAACGAGGCGGTGCCTAATGGACTTAAACATGATGTCCCACAGATGTTGTATTGGGTTTAAGTCAGGGGATCGTGAAGGCCATTCATTTGTTTCAATTCCTTCATCCTCCAGGTACTGCCTGCATACTCTTGCCACATGAGGCCGGGCATTGTCGTGCATTAGGCAGAGACCAGGACCTACTGCAACAGCGTAGGGTCTGACAATGGGTTCAAAGATTTAATCTCGATACCTTATGGAAGCGGGCGGCACGGTGGCGCGGTGTTTAGCGCTGCCGCCTCACAACATGGCGGACCCAGGTTCGAGTCTCGCTCTGTGCGGAGTTCGCATACTCTCCCTGTGTATGTGGGTTCTCTCCGGGTTCTACGACTTCCCCCCACCTCCACAAGCATGTGCTTCAGGTTGATTGGCCGTTCCAAATTGCCCGTAGGTATGAGTGTGTGCGTGCATGGTTGTATGTCTTTGTGTGTGGCTCCGCTGTAAACTGGCATCGTGCCCGGAGTGTCCCCCGCCTCACGCCCTATGCCGCCGAGATAGGCTCCGGCTCCCCGTAATGTAGCGGTGGTAATCTGAAGGTGACTGACTGACCTTATGGCAGTAAGAGCACCATTTCCTAGGCAGTAAAGGTCTGTGCATCCCTCCATGGATATGCCTCCCCAGACCATCACTGACCCACCACCAAACCTGTCATGTTGAACGACGTTGCAGGCAGCATAATGTTTCCCTTGTCTTCTCCAGACTCCTTCACGTCCATCACAGGTGCTCAGGGTGAACCTGCTCTCGTCTGTGAAAAGCACAGGGCGCCAGTGGCGGACTTGCCAATTCTGGTGTTTTTGAGCAAATGCCAGTCAAGCTCCATGGTGCTGGGCAGTGAGCACAAGGCCCACTACAGGATGTCAGGCCCTCAGGCCACCTTCATGGAGCCTGTTCCTGATTGTTTGGGTAGAGACATTCACACCAGTGGCCCTTTGGAGGTCATTCTGTAGGGCACGAGCAGTGCTCAGCCTGTTCCGCCTTGCACAGAGGAGCAGGTATCGGTCCTGCTGATGGGTTGAGGACCTTCTACGGCCCTGTCCAGCTCTCCGAGAATAACCACCAGTCTCCTGAAATCTCCATGTTCTGGAGATTGTGCTTGGAGACACATTAAACCTTCTTGCTGCAGCACGTGTGGATGTGTCTGGATGTGTCTGATCAAGAGGGAGAAAGTTGAGATGACCTCCACATGTGAAACCAGTCCGGTTTTGAGGGTTTTCTAATTGTTGCCACTGTAGTGCACCTGTTGTTAATTCCATGAAAAACAGTACAGCTCAAAGTGATTAACGATGCCCTCCGCTGCTTAACCAACCAGAAAATTATCAGACAAGTTTAATTGATTTCATGCCAGGCCGAGTTAAAAAAGTTTTTCTTAAATTTTTGTGAGCAGTGTATATTATATATATATATATATATATATATATATATATATATATATATATATATATATATATATATATATATACATGTCAGGCGATTAAAAAATAATCTAATTAATTACAGGATTTGTAATTAATTAATCTAATTAATCACATTTTAATCTCATACCTGCTAAAGGCCCCCAAATAAAGAATTTGAATTCTAGGACATTAAAAAATTGTAGTGCATGACTAATCAATAGAATACACCAACAGACAAATTGAAATCCACATTTTTATTAGTTAACTGTGCTTTATAAATGAAATTCAAAAGAAAAAAAGCCAAGCACATCAGCAAACCAATTAGGCCGGATGCATTTCTCAAAAATGCAAATCAAATACAGTTGAATAAAATAAATAAAATTCAGAAAACAAGGCTGAGTCTCAAATAGGCACACAAGCAGACTCAGTCAAAAGGAATACTAAAGCTGACTCAATACAGCAATTCAAAATGAATAGTATAACATGCCTCCAAATAAAACAACATCAATAGCAAAACGCCAACAGGCTGTTCCAAAACCCTAACCCTAACGTTACAGGAACTGACAACAGACAACTCATTGTCCTTGACATGTTTTGTATTTAAATGATATGTTAGGCTGGAGTTGCTTCGATGATATGAAAATTCTCTTTTACAAAAGGTACAAATAATAATAATAATAATGGATTAGATTTATATAGCGCTTTTGTGGACACTCAAAGACACTTTACATCGGATCCATTATTCATTCACTCCTCATTAATACTTGGTAATGGTAAGCTACGTGTGTAGCCACAGCTACCCTGGGGCAGACCGACGGAGGCGTCTACAGCGCAGATTGGCAGCGCAGAATCACTGCGTTTTTGTTGATAGTCCCATCTTTGTTAGAAATAAACTTTCCGCCCAAATGTATGTATATGTGTGTATATATATACAGTATGTATATATATATATATATAAAGATACATGTATATATATACTGCATATACATACATATTTATATATATAAAGATACATGTCACAACTGCTGTCACAACTAGAAATCGATGAAATCCTACAACAATGCTACGGCAAGGGGGAGCCAGGACGCCAGGTCAGCAGGGGGATATCACCTCCCCCACAATCCGAGATTCGGTACCAAGGCCCAAGAGACATAGACAGCCTCAATACAAGAGCTGATGACCTGAGAAGGAAGATCGTGACCCAAATGGAAACCTGGAGTCTCCGACAAATACTGAAGCTAAGTTCTCAAGTACCCAGAAGATGTGAATGCTGCAATAACAACCATCCCCACAGGGAGCATAACAAGCTGATTCACAGTACAGCAACAGTAATCCTCGAGACGCTGGGATATAAGATCAACACACGGCATAACAAACAATACCTTCCATGGAAGAGACGGTTAGAGGCCAAGATAAAGGCGAAATGGAGAGAAGTCAGCCAGCTAGCCGAGCTACAGAAGGGGAACATGGTGAATAAAGGGGTAGCCAGGAAATACAGCTCTCCATACCTGAAGCACTCAAAACTGCCAAACAGAGACTAGCGGCTCTGGCTACCCGACTGAAGAGATACATCAAGGAGATAGAGGCCAGGAGAATAAACAAGACCTTCTCCACTCAACCAGCAAAGGTGTACTCTCAGTACCAAGAGCTGAGGTGGAGAAATACTGGAAGGGCATATGGGAAAGAGAAGCATTACACAAAACGGTGGCTAGTGGACCTGAGGACTGACCACAGCTGCCTCCCAGAACAAGAACCAGTAACCATCTCAATGGCAGACATCCAAGAAAGAGTGTCAAAGATGAATAGTTGGTCAGCACTGGGCCTGGATATGATCCATACATACTGGCCAGTCATGCCGCACTCCGCCACCAGAGGAGCTCCCTCACAAGGCACTCGGGCCCACGTACCCTAACAACAGTAGTCAAGTGGCGTCACCGAAGTCCCGGCTCTGACTGAGCTGCTCTCAGACGGTAGAGCAGACTGTAGGAGCACCGGTGATTACGTAGCAAAACATAAGGAACTTTTAACAACTCTATTAATAAAGTTTGACTGACTGACTGATCTCAGTATTTCCAAACTTCTGTGGCGCCGAAAATAACCCACTTTAAATGTAATTCATCTTAAAAGTGCCATTGTGCTGTCATCTGGAATCTAGTTAGTTAGCGGAAACACTCGGAGAAACCGGAATAAAGGTGAATGAAAGACCCTGAAAGCTGAACTTCCAGCCTTTTCTGAAATTTCAAGAGCAGAGTCACTGCGTTTCTGTTGTACTGCATAGATTTGCAAATGTAGTTGATAGCTCTGGGCAGACGGCGGAGGGGAGCATTCAGGCTTTTGTATTCTGTCTGCAGCGACGTGCTGTGAGATTCACGGCGGTGAGACACCGACGTTAAAGTTAGTTCTAGGAGTAAAAAAGCGTCACATTTTCCAGTAAATTAGCAGCCTGACATTAAAGACTAGTTAAAAAATTGTTTAGGACACACAGCAGCAAAGAGCTGCACCTCACCTCCGACTGGACTACCGATCGATCATAACAATATTTAATTAATAAACGAAGACGAACGTCGGAGCTTAAATATCTGCTTCAAACTTCAGATAAGGAAATAATCCGCTCTGTTCGAACTGAGTGCACTCGTAATGAATTTAACTAGTTTTTAATGTCAGGTTTTTTAATATGCGTGTTGACTTCTTTCTAAGATGGCAAAGTGATCAAGTGATCAGGTTTCCTTGATGAGGCTCAGAATGGCTTATTGACATAACAATAGGGGCCATTCAAAGGTACTAGGCAGTCATGAATGCAATCATGACTGCCTGAGCAGCGTGGCTCTATCTAGTGGACGGATTGCGCAACTATAGTCGCTGCAGTTATAATCCGGTGTGCCTTGTACAGTATATGGAATAAATTATAAAACAAATTATTAAGTCCACTGTGCCTTATAGTGTGGAAAATAATGTAGTGTATAAATAGGTTTTTCGAATAAGATTATGCTTTATTTAATTGAGACAAAAATCATCTGGGGAGATTTTTTTAAACATAGGCAGTATCGGACTCTCAGGACTGAATTATTTTGGCAAAAGAATGCTTACCTGTCAGTAAATGATGAAAATTTTTATAATGATAAGACTCACACCTCTCCAATATGCTAATGTTATGAAAAATCAAACCAACAATGGAGAGGAAGTAGTCAAATATGTTTATTTTCACCTCAGACATACAAGCTATCTACTTAAATCTAATTTAACTTTTCCAAAAGAGCAGCACCTTTTTTTCTCGATAGAAAAGTAAAATATGAGTGACAATGACAGTCAGAGCACTTCTCAGTTTGAACTGTGAAGTGCAAAACTACTGTGGCTGCGCTTTATGGACAGCTTTAGGTTTGTATAGATTAACTCATTTTTTATGACCCAAGACCTGATTTTGGTCTATACTCCAGCCAAGCTGTTTTCAGTTTTATAGAGTCTGGCAATGTTTTCTGTTGTTTACTGTTGTATTGCAGTGGGTCTCAGGTGTGTGTTATTTTATGTAAGCCTCAAATTATGATGCTCCAGTTATCAGTTGAGCATGATTTCCGCTTGTGAATGCTCGGTGGCAAAGTTCACGGTCATAAAAGTGCAATATCTAGTCAGACAGACAAAGATCCCTGAGAAAGAGTTCACTGAGTTCCACTGAGCATCTCAAACTAGACCAGACGTGGAACAACTGTGGACAACTAGTAGGGGCGGCAGTAACTCAGTTGGTAGAGCAGATCGTCCAGGTCGTCACCTCCAGAGCACTGCAAAGGTGCCCTTGAGCAAGGCACCATCCCCTCCACAAGCTGCTCATTTGGGGCGCCTTCTTCTGAGCATTCACCCATTTACTACACAATTTTGATTCACACCATCACTTGCACAACTTTGAGTTAAGGCTTGCTCAAGGACATTTCCTTGAGCAAGCGTGATTGCAGGGGACACTTTGAACTACTGACTTACTTTTTAGGATAATTAGGATAATCTCCTGAGCCAAGTGGTAGAGTCAGACATTTTTTTGTCAGATATGATCCAAGAATTTTTTTATGATTTGTCCCTACTAAATTGACTGAAATTGTAATAATCATAAAATAACAAAGAACTCAAATTGTGATTCGAATAAAAACAGGATATGACACAAACAATTGAAACTATTGAGGATATTTGACACAGGACTGAGTGAAAAAATGGCTGTCAAAATAAAAAATACATTTGAAAAGTGTTACACATTTGTCACATTAATGCAGCCAATGCAGGTCTTTTAAAGCATTCAGTCTTTACACACAGCTGGTGTGCATAGCAACCAAGGCTACTGGAGATATAGAGGGATCGAAACAAAGATGGGAGACACATTGAGGTAAGGAGAAGAGTCAATGCGGGGAGGGATGAGAAGATGAAAAGGGGGAAATGAGGTTAGTGCTACAACAGCAGAGTAACATTCACAGAGGCGACAGAGGAAACAGAGAGAGACAGAGAGAGACAGAAAGGGAGAGAGAAAGCAGCAGGTGGAGAGAGGAGAGGAGAGAAGGGGAGAGGAGAGAGCTTGCCACATCCCTTCTCTCTGTCTTCGTGGTGTCAGTTGCTGTAGCGACTCAGCATCAAGCAGCATGGAGCTGGAACCTCAGAGATTCAGTATGTAACCCATTACTCATTATTTACTACACTGTCTGTTATCTGCACCTGTGTTTTTATCTCTTAGCAGTGTAAAATATCTTTGGTTTTCATTTGAGTTGCTTCATTAGAGGACTTTAGTGTTGCATTTTTTTGTGTTTTACTAATATTTTGTGTATGTTTTAAAGTTGAGTTATCAGTGATATGAAGGGATATGGTTTTGAGATGTTCCAATGCCAATAGTGGACTGGCTGTCAGGTGTAATTTAATGGGAGCTAATTCTGGGGAGACGTTTTGATTTGGTGCTTGTTCTACTTCCTTTATTAATTTAATTGACATGAAAACGTAAGTTCCTGTTCATTAAATTCTTGCTTCTTCTTAAATTGATAAATGAATGGATAGTTAGATAGATCGATAAACGAATAAATAAAAACTGAATCAACATTTTTATACAGAAATATATAGAATTCCAAACATTTGAAAGCCTTAATTAACAAAAAAAACGTAACTTACAAATTCCATATGCAATACAGTGCGCTCACGTTCATCGCGATTAATGCGTTCCAGGAAACACACGCGATTAACAAATTCTGCGATACAGCGACAAACTATCTTATTATTTACGATAATTTAAAAGTTTATGAACCCTCCCCATACTTATATTAAACCACCTTCTGCCTGTATTACCTTTTCCCACACTCTTATAGACTGTTTAAAGCACTTTTGTGTCTCATGGAAGTCTGAGACTCACGGAATGTAGAGCACTTACGGATGCAGTCAGCCAGTAGAATGCGCATAGGATATCACGTGACTGCCTACCAAAAATTTGCGAAGTCGGGAGTGTTGTTCATGAATGCGCGAGGATGCACTGTATATAATTTCATAATATTTACTTTGGGATAAATGACATATCTACCATCCATCCATGGATCCATCCATTCATCCATCCAATTTATTTTTACTATGTTATCTTTGAAGAAATTGATTCATTAAAATCAAATAAGGACATTCATTCATTTTCTGCCGCTTAATCCGCTGTAGTGGGTCACGGGGAATTTTGAATTTTGTCTTTATTCTTATGCATCATCCCTGAGAGATTTGTTTTTTTATGAAGTTTAAGAGGTTTTCATTCTTGTCAGTTTTGATGAGCAGTATTTTTATTTTTTTATTTTTTGCTCATTGTAGTGTTTGTTGTCTTTGCCCTTGGTTTGCATCCGATTCTTAGTTGGAATATCTACAGTATTTTTTTGTCACTCTGATTCAGCATTACCTTAGTTGTGAGGTCAATTGCAGTGTGGTGTTGTGTGGTAACAGAATGATTGAGACTGAATGTCTCGATCGTAGATTATTCATGGATTTGTGAATTACACCCAATCAGGATAGGGAGGGAATTTGTGTCCTCCTTACCTTCACTGTCTCCACTACATACAGTTATTTATGTGCAGAAAAGATCAAGATGCCAGCATCTGGAATGCCAAACTCAAAACAATAGTCCATGAAAATGTGTCTTTACATGGACATTTTTTTCTCTTTTCCATTTGAGAAACTGTATAGCATAACACTGTATAATTTAACATCCTTCAATACATATTTTGCAACACTGAAATGAGATCTGTACCATTTTAAAGTCTTTGAAGACAGGAAGATGAGGGAGATATGCCTCTAAAATGCATATTCGTTTCTGGGCACAATTCTATCTACAGTGGAATTTTTAGATGTGGCTGTCTGACCTGTTCATGAAAGCAAAGAGTGAAAACAAAGACAGCTCTGGAGAATGCTAATGTCTCGCCTGTCCATAATGTTTACTTGATATAAGGTAAAAGTGCTTTGGTATTAGGTCTTACTAACCTCCCTAATTGCATACAAGGAGGGACAGAGAAAATGAGAAATTAAAAGGTTAGTCTATAGAAATTGACACAAGCAGAAAGAAATTCTAATTATAGAGCAATACAAGGTCAAGTGAGAAGAAAACCCTGAAATGAATGCATTAATACAGAAATGATTGGTTGAGAGAGGCGCTGAAGAATAAGGCTGTAGAGGAATGATAATCTATGTAAATGATGGGATACAGAACAACTGCTGCATTAACAATACTATCAGAGCTAGGGTCAGGAAGTGGCTGAATCTGTTGTCATGAGAGTGATTTATTATGCTGTGGGGTGGAAAAGAGCAGTGCACCAAACTGCAGCAGAAAATTTGTAAAAAGCACACACAGATACATATTTATGCACACAAGCACACATGCAAGTATGCATACAGTAGTTCCTTCCTCGGGTGATCACGGCACCAATGACAAATGGGAAAATGACACATCCTGCAAAAATAAAAAATAAACACTGGGAATGATTGCCCTTCAAGAGAAACATCTGTTCTTCCTCTCTGCCAAACACAATTGTCATGTTTTTACATGGATACAAGCGGCGGAGAGAATATTAAAACTGCTGCACTCAATATTTTAATGAATTTTCAATACACTGATAAGAACTTATTCAGTTTAAGGTCATTATCTTTGAAACCTATTATCATTGAAGAGATGATCTTTATCTTCACATTAGATTTTCAGACATCAGTAAACCGTGTAAAATTGGAATAAGCAGGCTTTCCAAAAATATGACATTTATTTCCAAGAAGCATTGTTGCAATGAAAAGATAATCTACCAAACACAAATTTCCTTACTTTTTTTGTGTTATGTTTATTTGGGCTCAATTTCACTCACAGCTTGGGCTCTGGAACCCAACACCTTTGAGAATAGCTGGATTCTCCACTTCCACTTCTCTGGTGTTACCCAAGATGAGAAGCAGGGGGTTAGTGTGGGGTTGCTTATAGCCCTACAACTCAGCCATCATATGTTGGAGTTCACCTCTGTGAATAAGAGGGTTGAGTCCCTACACCATCGGTCAGGGACTGGCGTCTGACTGATATTTTGGCCTATGTACCAAAATACAGTGCAGAATAACTGGCCTTCTTGGAGTCCCTGTGAGACGTATTGAATAGTGCTCCAACTTGGGACTTGGAGGGGGGGGGGGTGATTAGAATGATTGGCCTCCCAGATCTGAACACAAGGGGTGTTCTGTTTCCGACTTCTGTGCAAGTCAGTTTTTTTTATTACAAAAACCTTGTCCGAGCACAGGAATTTTCTTAAGAGGTAAATGATCAACTTTGTTTGTGTATCATTCGACCTCCAAACACGTGTCTTGGACACACAGGTGAGGAGAAGAGCAGAACTGTCAACCAATCACCACCTGGTGGTGAGATGGATGTAGGCTCTGTAGGCTCTGTAGGCTCTGTACCCATAAAATTATCTTTGTGAAAGACATTTTCCTAGAATGCTTGGCTACTGAGACTTTTTTTGGTTTTCCATTCTTGAATCAACTATAACATTCTATAACATTTGTTAGCATCACAATTAGTGAACAGTTCCTGAATCGAAACACAAGCACACACACACACACACACACACACACACACACACACACACACACACACACACACTATAATTGCCAATGGACATTAAGCGTCGGCCTTACCCGATATCTCGTAAATTTTGTCTTATTAAGAAAGTCTGAGTACATTGCCTAGAATACTCCCGGTGCGTTTGTGAGTTCAAAAGGCATAACCAGGTACTCAAAGTGGCCCAAATGGGAATTAAAACCAGTCGTTCATTCACCCCCCACCCCCCCACTGATTCTCACCAGGTTGTAGGTCCAGTTTTGAGAACACTGTTGCGTTGTAGAGGGGGCTAAATGCAAATTCGAGAAGAAAAGACAGTCGTCCTCCACGTCTGCAACTAGAACCCTATATGAGTTGAAGTGCACCCCAGTGAATTGGCAGGCGGGGTTAAATAACCTGGGAGCACCGACCAGGTGTTCCCAGTTACTTGATGATCCCGCTCAGCTGTGGACCTGCAACACAAAGCAAAGACCCGGAAGGACCAAGGCCCTGGGGCATTTATAGACTTCCGGCTTTCAACGGGAGCAGACATCTTTTTTCCTGTCTCTCGTTGTTGCTAACTTTCGCTATCTCTCTCGAACTCATACTGGATTTACTCTCACTGACTCTTACTGACTCTACGGATTCCTTCAAAATGACAAGAGGAAGAGGGAAATCCGAGAAGCATGAGAATAAAATCATGCAAGAAACCCTTGAGGAGGATGAGCTAAGGAGCACTGTGAATGTGCTAAGGAGTGACTTCGATGAGTTCAACAATGAACTTGATAAGAGGCTGGAAGACAAGCTGAAACCGTTGCTTAACTGCATGCAAAAAATGGAGGATGACATGGAAAAAATGCAGAAAGATGCAGAGCAAGGACAACAAAGAATGGAGGAATTCAAACAAAGCATTTGAATAAATGATGCGATCATCACTGGCATCAAACTTGAGCCGAGAAATTACGCTCATGCCGTGGCCAGCGGAGAGGAAACTGAACATAGTCATACTGCATATGATTATGAGTCAGTGGAACAACAGCTGATTTCTCAACTGAGGGATCTGGAGATTAATATCGAGCCGGACCAGATTGAGACATGTCACCCACTACCATCTGGAGGTAGACTACCTGCAGTGCTGATAAAATTCTACAACCGCAGTACAAAGTACAAAATTGCTCTTCTGAAACAAGACCCTAAACTGAAAGGAAAAGATGTCTACATCGATGAGAATCTCACAAAAAAGCTGATAATGCTAAACAAGCTCGTCAGCTAAAGAAGAATCGAAAACACCTGGACCAAAAACGGCAGGATATTTATCAAAACAAAGGGGCTTTATCCGGAGCAGATCAAAACAATGGTGATTAAAAATGTGGAAGAATTGGGGAAATTCGACCAATAAGGTATGACCAAAGATAAAACCTCTGTAACTTCAAAACAGCAGAGAACAGTCATCTCTGCATTGTCTGAAGAAATGAAAGATCTCATACAGAGAACTGCCAATCAAGATAGTCTGGAATTGAAAACCGATCACTTTGTGGATTATACCGTCTGACCCAAATGGAATTATTGACCCAGACAACAATTTCTACAATGACACGATGAGAAAGAATGGATATCACACCCAGGAGCAATACAACAAAAAATTTAAACCGGGTGGTAAGCTTTCGCTAATTCACTTCTACAGTAGGAGTCTATACACCAATTTTGGACGCATCAAGGATTACATAAACCAGTTTGAAAATCCATTTAAAATAATCGCTGTGACAGAAACTTGGATTAATGAAAACAAAGGAATGGATTTCTATTTGGTGGGATACAACATGACTTGTGTGAACAGGAAAAATAAGGGGGGAGGGAGGGTTGCCCTGTTTCTTGAAAACAACATCAAGTTTGAGACTGAAAAAAATGTCAATATCTGTTGACAATATAATGGAATGTGTAACTGTGGAAGTGTTTGTTAAAAAAGGCAAAAATATTAGTTGTGTCTAAAGAGCACCTCATTCCAAAATTGAAGAATTTACAAAATGCGTTTGAAATTTACTCTAGAAAATTAATCACAAACATGTGTTTTTATGTGGCAATATCAAAATTGATCTGCTAAGCCCCAACAAAAATGCACAAACCGAAAGCTTCAGTAATACCATGTACACATTTGGTTTACAGCCATTAATTACTAGACCAAGTAGAATAACTACACATTGTACCACTTTGATTGATAATATGTTCACAAATCTTGTGTGTGTGTGTGTGTGTGTGTGTGTGTGTGTGTGTGTGTGTGTGTGTAAAAAAAATAAAAAAATCAAATAAATCTCTTAATAATTCCCATAGGGAAATTACTGTTGTTTAATTCCAAATGTTTGCACACGTTTTCAGTATGCACACACATAGCTGTATGGTATAGGTTAGACGCACGTGCACACACAAACACACGCACACACACACACACACACACACACACACACAGTGTAAATAAGTTTTTGCATTCCAGCAGCAAACTCCCAATCATCTTGCTCAGCATCTTAAACAAGCTTTTCAAATAAAGGCATGTATAATATTAGACAAATGAAATGCAAATGGTCAGTTCTTTCAATACCTAAAAACCACATTGAATGCAATAAATAATTTGAAAGCTGTTTCCTGTCATTTTTGATAGGGTGAGTGGCATGAAGGTACAGTCTGTGTCAGAGTTGTATGTGACATTCATGCTAAAAGCTCCTTGAAGTATTTTATGAATCAAACACAAACGCTTCAGAAGTTGTCCAACAAGCTAGATTTAAGTTCAGTCCTTTTCAATTTAAGACAGTCAAGAAAGGCTAAACTAATGCTCGGCTCAGATAATTACAATCCAATGTTCGCAATATCTATACAGCAGAAAATAATGTTGTTCAGCTGCTTTTTCTCCTGAGACAGAAATGGGCTTCCACAACTGGGAGTGATCATGATGTGCTGTACAGAATATGACATTTTCATGTCTAGTTTGTCTTACAAATTCATGAATTGATATATCTGTTGCAGCATTTTGTTTTATTCTCTTGTTTTCTTTGGCAGACAAATATTTCATTGTTACAAGGATTACTCATTTTTTGGATTTGAGGCAACTATAGGGAAAAACTGAAATAAAACACACATTATTATTATTTGATCCACAGATTGAATCATTCAACAAAACTACATAAAACAAAACACATGATTTGTGAAGTCAGCTTTTCATTGGGAGAAAATCTTCGAAAATGCGTAATTGTTACCATCTACTGCTGCTTTGAAGTAGCTATGAAGCTGTATGGTATAGGTTACACGCACACACACACACGCACGCACTCACTCACTCACTCACTCACTCACTCACTCACTCACTCACACACACACACACACACACACCCACACACACACACACACACACACACACACACACACACACACACACACACACACACACCACACAAACGCACACACACACACACACACACACACACACACACACACACACACACACACACACACACACACACACACACACACACATTAAAGGCGTCACATCAGTTATAATAAATGTTCTATTTATTCCTCCATTCTTTAAGCGTTTTGAAATGTCTGTTGCCATGATTAAGCGCTATATAAATAAAACTTGACTGATTGACTGATGAGCAAAAGAAATACATTTTAGATGGTCATCCAGATATTGAGCAACAGCTTGTTCTTCAGAAGACTGATCCATTAACTCATGGATTTACTGTATTTGACTGATTTAAGTGAAGCATTAGTGATGATAGCATATTTATACGGTATGTCCCAGCCCCAACATCTATACAGTGTAGAGCAATGCTACAGCACAATGCTGTTGAAGTATTAACTCTTAGACCCCTGACCTATTTTGGTTGTTTTTGGTACCTTTGATATTTGTCTCTATATACCACATTAAAAATGATTTAACATACCCATGCTTGGTATGTTTATCTTTAGCACAACTTCAGCTATATGAGGAGATAGTTATTACCGTATTGGCCCGAATATAAGATGACCCTGATTATTAGACGACTCCCTCTTTTTCAAGACTCAAGTTTTAAAAAAGACTTTTTGAACACCAAATTTAATTTTTATACAGAAAATAATTACAGTACATTTGAAACAAATAATTATAACAATATATTCGAGAGAAAAAGCATTTTATTTTGTCTTATTCAAATCATGCAAAAACTGTCCATCACATCTTAATATCTGAACATTTAAATATGTAAACTAAAGTGCAATCACATTTGTAAATGAATAGCTTCGGGTTTTTAAAATATAAATCAACCAATCTACTGTTATAAAACAACAAAATTGCAATAACTGCATTAACCATCAAAGTGAAGTCTAACTAACGGTAGTCTTGAAACAAATCTGAATGAGGAAAAACATTGCAATACAATAATGCAAACTGGTTTAAACTTGAGAGTAGCTGAGATCTGTCATGTCAGAACATTACTCACGATTGTCTCTACTTTTCTCCATTTTCTTTTATCTCTTAACTTATTTTCTTCTGTTTTCTTACCGCTATTTTTTATTTGTCTTCTTCGTGCTACCGCTATTTTTATTTTTCTTTGGCCTGGGGAGTTCAGTTCAGCACTCGCTTTAAAGATATCTGGCGCCATCTAGCGTTGTGAATTGGTATAATGTCTAGACCTCGAATTTAAGACGACCCCCGCTTTTTCACTCTTATTTCAATGCAAAAAACACTGTTTTATATTCGGGCCAACACGGTATTTCCCTACAACTTACTTATATTGACATATTGGGGGTAAATAGAGACACACAGTCAAATTTGAAAATGGAAAAATGGTATTTTATTGCACATAAACATCAAACACATGCTCATCTATTTGATTTTGAACTCAAAAAAGTTTACCATAGGCTTCTAACATGACTATATGTAGTCATGTTAGAAGCCTATGTGACACAAACTGTATATATAAGTTTGTGTCACTTATGCCACTCTTCAAATATTTTCAAAATAAGACACAGTGCCACGTGAAATGCACGAATTGCGAGACATGTTTTCATCACGTGACAAAATCACGTGAATACATGCATCCCTGCTTGTACGATGGCGACTATATGGACAGAAATATGGCGCCTGCCATCTGATAAATGTGCCATTTGAACCGCTTGCCTTAGATCAGTTGTAAATAATCATATCTCTGGTTTTCTGTGGTCAAATAAAAACCAGAAGACAGTATTAGATCTATACTGTTGAGTAAACATGCGCATAGCAATCCGCGTGACAGACGTTATTTGTGACAAATGGTTTAAAAACATCATGTGATCTGAAAGCAGGGGCACGTTCATAGTGTACTAAGGGTTAATGTTGTATAAACATTTAAGTAGCATTTGCCTACAAAGTTGTGACCTGTAGTTACGAGGGGTATACAAAGGTAGACTGTGTCAGGAGGTATGGCTTGTTGACATGTGGGAATGTGAGTTGCTAATAACATAGGGCTTGTACATAACATAAGGCCTGTACCCATGGGTATGACTAACTACCAGTGTCCAAGAGTGGACCAGTAACATTCCCTACAGGGGAATAATAAAGTTAATTCCATTTTGTTTAATTTCATTTCATTTTGTTTTGTTTCATCTAATTTCACGTCATTGTAATCGTCTCATCTTCAAACTTTTTTTTTTGCTTTAATTTTTTAATTTCATTTTGTTCATTCATTTGGGACAGATCAACTAACTAGTTCATGTTTTTGGAGGTGGAAGGAAGCCAGAGAACCCTGAGAGAACCCACACAGGCATGTGAAGAACATGATCCCTGTCGGGATCCCTGTAGGGAAAATATCAGTCCACTCTATCACACTGGTTATTAGTTGCATACATGCAAATATAGTGTGTACAGACTGATCTATACAGGTTGGCAAGACAGAGAGACAGATGGGAAGAACATGCAGCAGGTTAGGGTGATTAAGGACAGGGATGGAAGTCTATCAATGGGGGCCAGTAGTGTGATGGGAAGATGGAAAGAGTACTTTGAAGAGTTGATAAACGTGGAAAATGAGAGCAAACTAATACTAGAAGAGGTGACTTCTGTGGACCAGGAAGTAGCAAAGATTAGTCAGGATGAAGTGAGAAGGGCATTGAAGAGGATGATGAGTGGAAAGGCCGTCGGTCCTAATGATATACCTGTGGAGGTATGGAAGTGTCTAGGAGAGGTGACAGTAGAGTTTCTGACTGGGTTGTTAAACAGGATCTTAGATAGTGAGAAGATGCCTGAGGAATGGAGGATAAATGTGTTGGTGCCCATTTTTAAGAACAAGGGAGATGTGCAGAGTTGTGGCAACTACAGAGGAATGAAGCTGATGAGCCATACAATAAAGTTATGGGAAAGAGAAGTGGAAGCTAGACTAAGGGCAGAAGTGAGAATTTGTGAGCAGCTATATGGTTTCATGCCAAGAAAGAGTACTACAGATGCAGTATTTGGTTTTAGGATGTTGATGGAGAAGTACAGAGAAGGCCAAACGGAATTGCATTGCGGTTTTTAGAGAAAGCTTATGACAGGGTGCCCAGAGAGGAACTGTGTTATTGTATGAGGACGTCTGGAGTGGCAGAGAAGTATGTTAAAGTGGTGCAGGACATGTATGAGTACTGTAAGACAGTGGTGAGGTGTGCTGTAGGTGTGACAGAGGAGTTCAAAGTGGAGGTGGGACTGCATCAGGAATCAGCTCTGAGCCCCTTCTTATTTGCTATGGTGATGGACAGGCTGACAGACGAGGTTAGACAGGAATCTCCATGAACTATGATGTTTGCAGATGACATTTTAATCTGCAATGAGAGCAGGGAACAGGTGGAGGAGAAGTTAGAGAGGTGGAGGTTCATCCTGGAAAGGAGAGGAATGAAGGTTAGCCGCAGTAAGACAGAGTACACGTGTGTGAATGAGAGGGACCCAAGTGGAAGAGTGAGGTTACAGGGAGAAGAGATCAAGAAGGTGGAGGATTTTAAGTACTTAGGGTCAACAGTCCAGAGCAATGGAGAGTCTGGAAAAGAGGTGAAGAAGCGTGTACAGGCAGGATGGAATGGGTGGAGAAAATTGTCAGGTGTGATGTGTGATAGAAGAGTTTCAGCTAAAATGAAAGAAAAGGAGTACAAAATTGTGGTGAGCTCAGCGATGTTGTTTGGTCTAGAGCAGGGGTCTGCAACCAGTAGCTCTGGAGCCGCATGCGGCTCTTTATTACCACCCCTGCGGCACTAAGTTATCACAAAATTAAAAATAATACTTAACAGACAACAATAGAAAGATATTCTACTTATAGCTACAAATCTTTAAAAAACAAAACTTATTGTTGTAAATTTCCTATGCTTTATTACGTTATCATCATTATCGTGTTGTTTAAAAATTTAGTCAGGCACCTTTTAGGACAGCTCAGATGCACTGTGGGGTCCTAGTGCAACAAAACCTAATACAGTAATATAATAATGGAAGGTAAACTTAAAGCACCAAATATGGTACAACAGAGTAGTCACATGGTGCATCATTCTCTCCAGGATAAGCTGCATGGAAAATAATAAATCTCATTATACATTAACTATGACTAGTTAATCAACCTGATAGTAGGTTAATATAGTTAATATAGACACTTAGAGGTTGTGTTGCCTTCATTTAAAGCTTATAATTTTTTGCGGCTCCCGACAGGTTTGATTTTAGTTTTTTTGGTTCAATTTGGCTCTTTGAACGTTTAAGGTTGCAGAGCCCTGGTCTAGAGACAGCGTTACTAAGGAAAAGACAGGAGACAGAGCTGGAGGTAGCAGAGATGAAGATGCTGAGGTTGATCAGGATAGATAGGATCAGGAATGAGTACATCAGAGGGACAGCACATGTTAGAGGTTTTTTGAGATCAAGTCATAGAGGCCAGACTGAGATGGTTTGGACATGTCCAGAGGAGAGATAGTGAATATATTGGTAGAAGGATGATGGGTTTTGAACTGCCAGACAGGAGGCCTACAGGAAGACCAAAGAGGAGGTTTATGGATGGTAGTGAAAGAGGACATGAAGGCAGTTGGTGTGAGAGAAGAGGACGCAGAAGACAGGGTTAGATGGAGGCAACTGATTCGCTGTGGCGACCCCTGAAGCGAAAAGCCGAAAGAAAAAGAAGAAGAAGACCTGTAACACACAAACACACAGGGGACCTGTAGGCATTCAGGTGATCAGGAGGTAGAGTGGTGGGTAGCTCATTCGTGGTGCGTCCCCTATTACCAAGTTATAAAGGGGACGCCGCCTTGCTCAGGGGTGCCTCCGCATTGGGAGATGAACTGACACCTCCAACTGCCCGACACAGGTCTTGAACCACCGACCCTCTGGTCCACATTCCAAGACTTGGTGGACTGAGCTACTGCCACCCCAGTAGCTCAGGGTGATGGTCATGGGTGATGCTGGAGCCTATCCCAACGACCTACCAGAAAAAGGCAGGGTATGCCCAGGCATGATACCAACACTTTGCAAGGCCACATGAAAAAAAAGAACCACTAACACACATGCCATGAAGGTACACACACATACATTCACACTGATGGACAATTTGGAGTGACCAATTCACCAAATTGCATTGTATTGTATTTTTTGAGGTGGGAGGAAGCCAGAGAACCAAGAGAAAAGGATTGAAACCCAGAACTTTTTTGTTGTGAGGTGGTAGCACTGCCCACTGCACTCTTCACATTTGTTACATTTTAAACTAGTGTTCTTGTTTGCATCTTTGACGCACATTTTTTGACAAGGATACACAATTGTCAGACACAAGCTTTAAATGCACTTCCATTCAACAAAAATATTCACAATTTTTTCATTCCTCCACTTACATTTTTATCCTGTATATTGCCATTATGTTTCTCATCACAAGACTCAACTAGATAATCAGCCAAATGGCAACACAGATTTTACACACTACAGCGAGGAGTTAGTTAGACCCTCCAGAGCAAGCATAACCGACAGCTTAGGAGAGTCCGGTTGAGTTTCTCTGTCTGTCAGAGCGCTTTGAAATGTCTGTTGATGTGATTAAGCGCTGTAAAAATAAAGGCTGATTTATTGATTGATTGATTGATTGATTGATTGATTGATTGATTATCACCATGCTTCCAAAAAAGATGCAAAAGTAAGAGACAAAGCAAGTGACAACGAGTGCTTTCTTGCATAAAAATACTCAAAAGTTAATGAAGAAAAAGACACAGATATAACTGACATGTTATACTGAAATGATATTACTCAAATGCATGTGGAGAAGGCTGTCAGCTTGGCGCAGTGTCCACAGGGGAATGTATAAATTGAAGGCAAAGAAAACCACTGAGTGAAAAGCAAAAGTGAAAAAAAAGTATTACATCTTTCTTTATTTCTAAAACTATTTTTAAATGACTACCATGGATTAACATTTTAACAAAACTAATAAATGATTTTACTTTTTTTTTCTTTTTACTTAAACAGTTATGATGTTAAAAACTGTCATAAACCCCGTCTGTGAAGCATTTTATTTGTTTCCCCTTGTTTCATGTCTTGACTTCCTGTTTTATTTTTTGATCACTCACCCCCGTCTCTGTTCCAGGTTCCTGTCTGTCCTGCCCTCTCCCCATCTGTGTGCACCTGATAGGGATCAGGGGATCAATCAGGGGATTGCATATATTTCCCTTTTGTGTCTTGTCTCTTCGCCAGTTCGTTGATGTTCTTTGCTCACTTCCCAGCCTTTTTTCACAGCCCTTGTCAGAGTTTATCATGTGTGAACCTCTCTCATTTTTTGACCTTGCCTTTTTGCCTCCTGCCTTGGATACCTCTACCTGGTTTGACTGCCTTTTCTGTGTACCGACCCTCGCTTTGAATAAACCTTGTTTTTCTGATTTACCTTGTCGTGCACTTGAGTCCTGCCTTCCTGTGCTACGTTCATGGCAGAACAAACTGGCCAGAATGACTCAGCCGTCTTTGGTTGAGTCTGTTCATAAAGCCCTTCGACTGCAGGGAAAGTGTTTTTTCAACAGCAAGAGCAGCTTACGTCCCTGTGCGCTGCTCTGAGAGAACTGGCGGCTCGCCAGGACTCAATGATGATATCATTGGGCTCACAGATCAGTGAATTACTCGTTCACCTGCCTCGAGAGGCGCCTGCTGCAGCGGTGTCTAACCCGGCCACTCTTCCAGGGTTACCCTCTGACTCACAGTCACAGACTACCGCCACTTCTTCCTGCCTCCAAGCCAAGCCAAGGTTGCGTATATCATCTCGCATCTCACTGGGCAGGCAGAGGCGTGGGCCACCGCCGAGTGGAACCGCAGGTCGACAACCTGCTCTATCCTCGCCAGATCCACTTGAGCCCTCAAACAGATGTTCCAACACACCTCACCGGGCAGGGAAGCCGCCAGGTCACTGCTTAAGCTGAGGCAAGGTAGACGCAAGTTTTTGGACTATGCTATTGACTTCCACACCCTCGCCTCAGAGAGTGAGTGGAACCCTGTGGCTTTGACTGATGCATTTTTTCAAGGACTCTCTGAAGCTGTAAAAGATCAGCTGATATCAGTATATCTAACCGAGAATATAGATTCTCTCATTGCCTTGGCCATCAAGATCAACAAGAGACTCGCCGAACTGGACCAGGAACGGGGACGACTTCGGGCTCGCTCATCGCCACACCATGAGTGGAGGAGCCGATGGCCGAGTCACATTCGTCCATCGGCAACCAGCTTGGTTCCCATCAACCACCCCACGGAGAACCCATGCAGCTGGGTCACCCAATCACCTGCCCGTTGAGGAGCGTCTCCGCCGACAAAGGGACGGCAGGTGCTACTTCTGCGGACAGCTGGGACACTTGGTGAATGCCTGTCATGTCAAGGGAGCCGGGGCACAGACTAAAGAGCAGCTTAAGGTGAGCAGAAGCTGTGTCATTGGGAATCCTGCCCAATTCCAGCCTCAGGTTGAAATCATATCGGACTCTAATTCACTTCTGGTCTCTGTGTTTGCTCTCCAACCCACCCTTGATGTTAAGACCGTAGACCATTTTTAACTCAATGGTACATCAAGTAATTTTAGGACACCCATGGTTGAAGACTCACAATCCGAATTTTGATTGGGGTAATGGGAGAATTACCTCTTGGGGACCAAAATGTGTGGATTCCTGTCTCCCCAAGTCCAAAATTTCTACCGCTGTCACTGACCTCTTGAACCCGGACATGGTTAACATGCCACCATGTTACCATGACTTAGCCGAAGTTTTTAGTAAGGCTAAGGCCACATCCCTGCCACCGCACCGTCTTTATGATTGTGCTATTGACCTGTTGCCAGGCAGCACCCCACCTAGGGGTAGGTTGTATTCTCTCTCTGCTCCAGAACACAGAGCCATGGAGGACTATGTAAGGGACTCTCTCGCCGCTAGGATCATCTGTCCCTCCTCATCCCCTGCCAGAGCCGGGTTTTTCTTTGTGGAAAAGGACAAGACCCTCCGACCCTGCATAGACTATCGCGGCCTCAATGACCAAACAAGTACCCTCGTCCCCTCATCTCCTCTGCATTCGAGTTGTTGGTGGGGGCCAAGATTTTTTCGAAACTCGACCTCCGCAATGCATACCATTTGGTGAGGATCACGGAAGGGGATGAGGGGAAAACAGCTTTTAATACTCCCACGGGCCATTACGAGTACCTTGACAGTTGACAGTTTGACAGTTTGTTCTTTGCTCATGTCCCAGCCTATTTTCACAGCCCTTATCACAGTTTATCGTGTTTGAACCTCGCTCATTTTTCGACCTTGCCTTTTTGCCTCCCACCTTGGATACCTCTGCGTGGTTTGACTGCCTTTTCTATGTACCGACCCTTGCTTTGAATAAACCTTGTTTTTCTGATTTACTGGTCCTTGTCGTGCACTTGAGTCCTGAATCCCTGTGCTACGTTTATGACAAAAACATCATAACATGGACTTCCAAGTTAACATAATAAAAACATGAAAATTAACTGTTTGTTAATGTTTGTTCCAACATTTCCTTAGGTCTTCACTAATTGTCCTCCAGAAGACAGGTAGGGTGAAGCAAGAACAATGTTCAAACTGTGTGATTAATATTTTTTTAAAGTCTGATATGAAAAATCGTATTGACATTGGTATGTAAAAATATCTAATAGACAGTTATGAAGGGAGAAAGTTCTTTATTTATCTAGCCTGTTTACAATCCACAGTGTGAACACAATAAAACAGAGAAGTGCCAATTCCTCTTGTTCTTTTTGTATTCCCAACACTAGCAAAGCAAATGCTTAACGACTACTTTAATAGAACACTCACATCTAAAGTAAAATACAGGGATTTTGTTGCACACTAACCAAAGGCAATAAACTACCAGGCAGCAAATTACCCCCAACACAGCAGATTCCTCCCTGCCCATCTGGAGTGGGATGCACCACCCCATATTGCTCTTGATGCCCAGGGACCAATTTGCAGTTAAGTGTCTTGACTTAACATACCCATAGTACTTTGGCATGTGGACACAAAGCCACCTCAGAAACACATTAACATTGTGCAATTGGTTTTCTGGTGAGAACTATCTTTACTTGTAATTGCCTCATCTGTTACCCATCAACATGAAATTTCATCAAGATCCTGATGGAGTCTTAAGTCTTTTGTTACATAGAGTGGCAGCACAGACCCTTTGTTAAAGAAATGTTGTTTGTTTACACTGAGCCAACCAGCACAACCATGCTACCCTACTTTGCAATTTTCAGTTAACTACAATGCTGTGATCAAAGTAGTATGATGTACATCATAACAGTGAGCTACAGTCTGCCTAATATACATGAAGATGTGTCTTTGAGCGATGTACTTAACCAACAAATTGCTTCCTGGGCTCCATAAGTGCTTACCTGTTGTCTGCATTAGACCCATCCTTGCTTCTCAAGGATGGGTCTAATGCAGACAAAATATTTTGTAGTACATTGTAGTACAGTTCAATTCGCGCATTCGTGGATCAACGCTCATGACTTCACCTCATTGCGGGTTTTTGGTTGGCAGTTATATGATCCCGTACACACATTCTATTGGCTGATGGCATCCGGAAGTGCGCTCTGTTCCGTGAGTCTCAGACTTACACAAGACACAAAAGTGCTTTAAACAGTTGATAAGAGTATGGAAAAAGGTAATATCAGTATGGGGAGGGTTCATAAAGGTTTAAACTACCGTAAATAATAAGATAAATAGTTTGTCGCTCTATCACAGATTTTGTTATTTGTGTATGGTTCCTGGAACACATTAACTGCGAGGAATGAGGGCACACTATATATGTAATTGTACATGACAATAAAACTAAAACAGTTTCGCTGTATCACATCTTAAACAGTACTTTATAAAGTATATAACAATGGGACAAAGACATGATGGTTGATCACATCCTCTAATGATAAGACAATCCCAAACTCTCAGCCATTCTGTGTGGAGCCATTTTTTGTTGGTTATCTCCTTCCTTGATTTAACCGCCGAATTCTACTAAATATTTTTAAATACTCTGCTTTGGACTGCATGCACATATGTGTGTCATCAAAAAATGAGAGCCAGCCTGCTTTTCCACCTGGTCTTCATATAGATATACATACTACTACCTCAACTACCTCCATTTTTCCGTTGTCGAAATAAGGTAATTACTCTAATTACCTGGCATAAACGAAGGACAACACATGATTATTGTTACAGTTACTTAAAGTTTTAAGTTTTTATTAGTTAAGACTTAAATTGCTATTATTTGTGATTTTATAGCATTGGTTTTAAAATATTTGCTACTTTTTTGATGACATTTATGGAAGGTAATGGTGATAAGAGTGTAAACAATTGAAAAAGGAGAGTAAAGGAATTGACAGAAGAAGATGAAGTTGGGAAGAGAGTTAAGAAGAGAAAAGGAAACATACCAGAAGAGGTTAGACGTGGTTTACTCTGGGATTCTTTACCCAATGGGCAGGCTTCTGAAAAATTGATGAGGATACATCAGGAGGCCTTTGTGTGTGTGAGTGCAAGATCACATGAATAATATAGTGAGTGCTACATCCATCCTATTCTTCAATGGGTAAAGGACTAAGTGACTTCTGAGCTTAGGATAGCACTGACAAGCAGAGAGTTTAACTGAAATCTAGATAGAAATTTCACTGAACTGATCTGACTTGACTTCCTTTAAATATTACCACCTCAGCAGAAGGTGTGATCATTTAAACTTACACTCATGAATTGAATAACTGAAGAAGCTTCTTGAATGAGAGGTAAAATGTTTTCAACCTACGTAAAGCAAGTCAATTGTCATTTTTGCTCTGATTTAATGTCATGGGCATTTTGTTGGTTTTAACATATAGGAAAAAAAAGCTAGTCAGATGACTGTTCTCATGAATAATTGTTGCCATGGTAACAATATAATTTTATATTAAACTGTTGAAGATATCTTTAGCTAAAACAAAACAACTTCTGAAATTAGTTTACCTGCATTTGTTGATATAATAATAATAATAATAATAATAATAATAATAACAGTAATAATAATAATAATTATTATTAATTAAGGATGAGTTAGTACACCACTATCTGTATCTGTTCAACCAACTAGATTATCTGCATCCGTAACTGTACTCAGAATGGGCGGGGCTTAAACCGGAAGAGGGTGTGGGTTGACCGGAAATGGGTGGGGCTTAAATCACTACATTATTTTAAGTCTAAAATTGATATAGATTGATCACAAGTTGCTTATTTATTGTTTATTTAAAAACTATTTACAGAAAAGCTTCAAAATTGAGATTCAAATCAATGTTTTTGATCACAAAAGTAAGAGAACTATTTATAGAACAAGTTTTTTATGGAACTGAGTCAGAACATGAATATTCTTAAGTCTGTGAATGAATATTTACCGAAGAGCCTCAGAATTGAGATTCAACGCTTTTGATCATAATAATAAAGGAACTATATATAGAATGAGTAAACACAAAGTGCATTAATGAAGTGCATGCAATAGGAAATTATCAACTACGAAGTATGCATGAACAAGAATTGTCATACTTAACAAAACTTTTAATTTTTTTTCTTCTTTTTCAGTTTCATTTTTTATAGTCAAACTGTTTGTTTGTTTTTCAATTATTTATTTTTAGCACCTAATGTTCTTGCCATTTTTTTCACATAAAGTTAAACAATGTTGATTGTGGTGAGTGAGTGAGTGTGAGTGTGAGTGTGAGTGTGTGTGTGTGTGTGTGTGTGTGTGTGTGTGTGTGTGTGTGTGTGTGTGCGTGCGCGCTATGTCTCAGTTAAAATATTTATAAAGTATAGAAATTATTGATTTGAACAGAGTTTAGAGCAAACAGGTAAACAAAAAAGACGAGTGGAGGTGGTGGTTAAATGCACTGCGTACGTGCAACAAAAAAAACAACAATAAGAAAGTTCACCAGGTAACCAAACATTGAAATAGAGGCAAGCTGAAGAATATCTAAGAAGAAAGACGTGAGCTACAGTGAAGCCACCAGCAGATAGATCAGTAAATGTCTGCGTGTGCTGGAGTGGGATAGGGAAGCTCCGCTCTAGCTGCACTCTGTAGGGAGGGGCGGGAAGTGGTGTCACTGGCCAATCACAGAGCGAGAAAACAGTCAGGATGATTTTCCGTCAGTCCAATCACAAATATTAACGGGTTTTATTCGTATTGTACTCATACTTGTAAAAAATGCGTTATCCGTACTGGACACTCGTATGAAACGAGTATGCAGCTCAACCCTAATAATAATAATAATAATAATAATAATAATAATGATAATAATGATAATAAGTCAGTAGGGCTGTTGCAATGGGGGGGGGGGTCCTGTCCCTGTGTGTTGAGCCAACCAAATGAGTCACAAGACGCTGGATGTCTTGTGCCAGCTGCTTTGCATCCTCCGCAGCGAGTTCCTGTTGTCGGAGGTCACCCACAATGACATCAAACCATCGGGTGCAGGGCTTGCCTTGGAGTAGTTTCCAGCCTTGTTGGGTCATCAGGGGGAATGACCAAATCAGTGGGTACAATGTTGCCCCGCCTGGCAAGAAGCTCTGGGCTGGCATGTGCGGGCTCTAAGCACTTTGTTGGAAACCTGCTGGGGCCACCTGATGTTTGTGATGGTTCTGAGAGCCCTACTCTTAAAGCCAGCTATACTGGCAGCCAGGGTCCTGTTTAAGGGCCAAGTTTCCGAGCCATAGAGCAGGTTGGACAGGATGGCAGTGTTGTAAATTTTAAGCTTTGTATGTGTGAGATGGTCTGATGCTGCCAGAGTGGCTTCCAGAGAGACTGCAGAGCTGATACTGCCAGAGCTCTTCTGCTGAGAATCTGTGGTTTACGGTCCCCATTGTCCGTCACTTTGGACCCCAGATAGACAAAGCTCTTGACAGGCTCCACAGTCTCATCACCGAGCTGCAGGGGAGGTGGATCCGGTCCACGACCAACATGCATGAATTTGGTTTTAGTCCAGCTCACTCAAAGGCCAAGCTTCTCTGCCTCTTCTCTGTATATGTCCATGGCATCTCTCAGCTGGCTGTAGAATTTGCTGGGTAAGGTGGTGTCATCAGTATACTCCTGGTCGGTCAGGTAGTAGTTGCCGAGGGATACCCCAGGGACTCGCTCACAAACCCTGGACATCAGATGTCAAATGATGCAGTTAAAAAGGTCAGGAGTGGCCACGCAGCCCTGGAGTTGGGGAACCAGTCAGAGTCTCTGCGTGTTGCTGTAGAGCAGCTTGAGCAGGGCAACGATCTTAGGTGGTGCTCCTAGGGTCTGTAGAATGCTCCAAGGCGAGGCATGGCAGATAGTGTCAAGGCAGCCTTGAAGTCAATGAACCCGATGTATAGATAGCGATGTTTGCGAAATTCATGGGTCTTCTCTATGAACAGGTGAACGGCAGAGATGTGGTCTGTAGTGGAGCGGTTAGGCATGAAGCTAGCCTGCTGGAGACGGCGACAACTTCTGATAGCTGGGAGAGCACAGGTGAGCAAGATCCTGGTGAAGAGCTTGCCGGGAATGGAGAGAAGTGTAATGCCTCTGTGGTTGCTGCAGACTAGCCTGTCACCCTTACATTTCCAGACGGGTAGTGAAGACACGGCTCATGTTGTTGGTATTGGCCGTGGACTCCAGGTGTTCTGCTCCTGTTTGCCAGAACTTCTCTCTGTCCTCAGCTATGGCCACATTGCGCTGTTGGTTCAGTCGCCGGAACTCAGTCAGGTTGCCCTGGAGCCTGGCCTGGCGCTGCCGGTCGATGATGTGGAGTGTCCTCTCTGATATCCAAGGCTTTTTGGGGGAGGATCAGGAGCATCCAAGGACATTATGAGCTGACTGGATGAGCCTATCCTTGAGGGTCTGCCAGTCTGTCACCTTGTCAGTGGCCAGAGCATCATAGGTACGTCCGATGGAGCAACTGAACTCAGTGTCGATGTTTGGATCACTGAATAATGAGGAATCCAGGCGACGTTGAGTCTGGGTGTGCTGGTTGGCTTGCAGCTTTAATTTAAGCTGGGCCACCAGCAGGCGGTGGTCAGTGTTGCCAAGCTGTGCTCCTCTGTACACACAGCAGTGGGTGACAAACGACTTCAGCATTGGGAGATGAGGATGTGGTCCAACGCTTTCCTGGTTCTGCCATCTGGGCTGTACAATGTCCAGTGATGGATTAGTTTCCGGGTAAAACAGGTGTCAGCAACGCAGAGGTTGTTGTGGTGGCAGAGAAGGAGAAGACGGTGATTATTGTCGCTTGTAAGTCTGTCAGCAGAAGTTGTGCCGACAGGTGAGCCTGTGGACCAATCACTGCTGGAAAGAGTGTTATAGGCGTCAGTAAGAATAATGGTGATGTGGTGGGGCTTGGCCAACAGCCTGATGGAGTTGGTCAAAGACGGCTTCCTTCGCATCCTCTCAGCGACATTGGTGGGTGCGTAGGCAACAATGACTGTCATCTTGCCATGTTGGTGGAGAAAGCAAGCCGACAACAGTCTGTTGCTCAGAGTAGTCCAGCTGATGAGGCACTTACGGAGGGGCTTTAAGAAGGCAAGTGCCACCCCATAGAGGCCGTCTCTCGGGGCCACTCCAGATGTAGCAGTGGTTGCCCGCTGTTGTTTCGCCATTGCCTTGCCATCGTATGTCACAGAGCCCTGCCAGGTTTATGTTTTATAGTGGCTGAGCTCTCGTGCCAGCAGAGTTGCAGCTCCAAGGCAAAGGAGTGTCTGGACGTTCCATGTGGCGACATGGGTCTACAACGAAGGTTGATCCATATTCGTTGGTCGGGGGCAGCCTGATAATAATAATATTAATAATAATAGTAGGCGGCACAGTGGCGCAAGCGAGTGGCGCCATTGCTGCATAGAAAGGCGGTACCAGGTTCAAGTACTGCTCTTTGAGAAGTTTGCATGTTATCCCAGTGTCTGCGTGGGTTTTCTCTGGCTTCTCCAGCTTCCTCCAACCTCCAAAAACATGCACTTCAGGTTAATTGGTCGGTCTCAAATTGACCGTAGTTGTGAGTGTGTGCAGGCGGGTTTGTCTGTCTCTGTGTGGCTGCACAGTGCACTGGCATCACGTCAGGATGTTTCCCCTGCCTCACGCCCCAAGCCAGCTGAGATAGGCTCCAGCTCCCAGTGACCCATGACAGTAGATGCATTTAATTAATTCATTTAGTTAATTTATTGAGACCTCACAGGAAACCCAAGATTACCTTTTGGCAAGCAACAACCAAACAGCAATAAAAAAAATAAAAATAAACAAAAGTTCTGTATTTGTTTGACACCCCCGTACATCACAGCGTCCTAATGAATAGACCCTCTGTTAACCCCTCCTTTGTCATTTGACAGCTTTGGCTTGAAACAAGTAAATAATAATAAACCCTAACAATGTTTACTGCTCCTGACTGCGTATTTGAACTCAATTACTTGTGAGTCAGTTTTTTTCCACATGAAGAGCATTAAGTCCAAGTATGTTCCACCATGAATGATGATCATATGGAAAGGTGTTTAAGACTGGCTGTCAGCAGCTACTGTCCAAACCATGCATCCATGGCTGATTCCATTCAGTGCAAGTCATCACTTGCAGTGAGGAAAACTGAGAAAAATCGAGTTAAATGAGAAAATGACGTGTTTGCAATATAGGTTCATGTTATGCAAGGTACATTAACATGTATTATACATAGAGAAGTCTCAACTTATTTATACATACATAATACACATTTTTGTAGTAGGTAGATCATTTTGATTTGGTCATTTTCTAAGTAGCTCTCATGCTCAAAATGTGTGAGTAACCCCTACCTTACTTGAGCAGATTTCTGCTACACTGATGCAGTTTGATAGTGTTCTCCTGTGGTTTTTCTGTCTTTGGACAGCTGAGCCTCACATAAAAACAAGAACAACAGCTACAACATAAAAAAAAAATATATATATATATATATGTATATATATATATATATATACATTTTGATGCTGTTTCACATTATCGGTCACTCAAACTGGTATGCTGGAACTCTTATGTAACAGCACTCTTCATTACAAACTGTATATTCATCCAAAAGAAATCTGCATGTCCTCCGAATTAATGAATAGCTGAAAATATTCAAGGTATGCTATTTTCTTGAATGAAATCTTTAAGTAAGCTTATAAATCAGAAGGGTTAACAAACTGACACGTGTCACTTCCTCTTCTCAATTTCCGGTCCTCAGACAGGTAGAACTTTACCTATGAAAGAACAAAAAGTGATATAATTTTAAAGAGAAAACTGTGACTTGGATGTGGCTAGCTGGTTATAAACTTCAGGTTTTTTTGCAAGCCCTGTTGTCATGGTAACTGACTACTTCCCCATGATGAAAGACCGGAGGAAGTTTCAAATACAGTGCTGATGCAGACCCCCTTCTCTGTCTGTGGTTTTCTGTTTATTTAACTGAGTTATGTTGCTCATACCACTGTAGGTTCTTCTTGACCTACAGTGGTTGATCATACACGGAAAATCAACAACACAGCTTTTAGTGTCGTAAATTGTACTGTAAAAAATAGGCGTGGAGAATATTTGTGATGAGTCTGTATTTGATATATGTTGCATAATAATATTGTGAGGAAGTAAAATGTCTTCTTAATGAGTTTGTGAATAATTGTATCTTTAATTACTGATTCATCACTTGTGCATATAGGGCGATAGTTGCATATAAATTCAAAAGATGTTTGTTTGAGCTGTGTGTGTGGAATAAAAGGGAGTAGTGTGTGTCGGTGTCATAGCTTAGTTATGTAACAGCCATTATTGTTGATTGTTGTTCAAATATCCACTGTCAACAGATTGGGCTGTGCAGGGTTTCATCTTCATTAATAAACCCTCCAAAGTAATGTAGCCGCAAGAGGGCACAAGCCAGTGTCTTATTGTGCCGGTCCCAAGCGCAGATAAATACAGAGGGTTGTGTCAGGAAGGGCATCCCACATAAAACTTTTCATCAAACATGAGAATCAAATCTATGACTTCCATACCGCATCGGTCGAGGCCCAGGTTAGCAACGAAAGCCATCTGTGCTGTTCACCTACAGGGTGCCGGTGGTAATTAGAGTACTTTTGTTCAAAGAAGGAGAGGAGGAAAGTGTATTTGTAGAAAGAGAGACAAGATGATCGCTAAGAGTATAGGACTAAGAGTAGGGACGTTGGATGTTGGAACTATGACAGGAAAAGGTGGAGAGTTGGTTGACAAGATGCAGAGGAGGAGGGTTAAAGTTGTTCTATCATGGTGCAGATAGGAAGAGAAATGGAGTAGGAGTTATCATGAAGGAGGAGTTAAGAATGTCCTGGAGGTAAAAAGAAAAGTGTTGGATAGAGTGATGAGTCTGAAGCTAGAAATCCAAGGTGTGATGCTCAATGTTGTTAGTGGGTATGCTCCACAAGTACGATGTGAGCTGAAGGAGAAGGAAAAATTCTGGTTGGACCTTGATGGAGTGATGCAGAGCATACCTAGAAGTGAGAGAGTTGTCATTGACGCAGACTTCAGTGGACATGTTGGTTTCTTGCCAAAAAAGAGTACTACAGATGCATTATTTGCTTTGAGGATGTTGATAGAGAAGTACAGAGTAGGCAAGAGGGAGCTGCATTGTGTTTTTGTAGATCTGGAGAAAGCTTATCACAGAGTGGCCAGAGAGGAACTGTGGTATTGTATGAGGAAAGTCTGGAGTGGCAGAGAAGTATGTTAGAGCAGTGCAGGACATGTATGAGGACTGTAACACAGTGGTGAGGTGTGCTAAGGTGTGACAGAGGAGTTCAAGGTGGAGGTGGGACTGCATCAGGGATCAGCTCTGAGCCCTTTCTTTTTTGCTATATTGATGGATAGCTGACAGATTTGACAGGAATCTCCATGTTTGCAGCTGACATTGTGATCTGTAGTAACAGCAGGGAACAGGTGGAGGAGAAGCTAGAGAGGTGGATGTTTGTCCTGGAAAGGAGAGGAATGAGGGTTAGCCGTGGTAAAACATAGTACATTTGTGTCAATGACAGGGACCCAAGTGGAAGAGTGAGGTTACAGGGAGAAGAGATCCAGAAGGTGGAGGGTAAACAGTCCAGAGCAATGGAGAGTTTGGAAAAGAGATGAAGAAGTGTGTACAGGCAGGATGGAACGGGTGGAGAAAAGTGTCAGGTGTGATGTGTGATAGAAGAGTTTCAGCTAAAATGAAAGGAAAGGTGAACGAAACTGTGGTGAGACCAGCGATGTTGTTTGGTTTAGACACAGTGTTACTGAGGGACAGCACATGTTAGAGGTTTTGCAGATAATTCAGAGATGCCAGACTGAGGTGTTATGGAAATGTCCAGAGGAGAGATAGTGAATATATTGGTAGAAGGATACTGACTTTTGAACTGGATGTTTATGGATGTAGTGAAAGAGGACATGAAGATAGCTGGTGTGAGACAAGGGGATGCAGAAGACAGATGGAGGCAACTGATTCGCTGTGGCGACCCCTGAAGGAAAAAGCTTCAAGGAAAAGAAGAATAAACCCTCCAAAGTGGAGCTGGATATCAATCAAATACAAGATAAACCTATTTCAAGTGGGGTAAGTACAATCAAAACTGCATACACATACTCAAATTTGCGATAATACTGTCCATTAGGTTTGACTCAAGGTTCAGGTCTTATTTTTTGCACAATTTCCTCCGGGATTAATAACGTCCGTCCGTCCGTCCGTCCGTCTGTCTGTCTATCGATTTTTCTTTTATTACTTTTGTGGATTGAATTTCCTCTTAGCTGGATTAATAAAGTTGCTCTGCTTCTATTTCACACTCACACTCAAATTGATAGTGGTCTGCATTTAATGGGACGGACACACACACACACACACACACACACACACACACACACACACACACACACACACACACACACACACACACACACACACACACACACACACACACGCAGATATAAGGATGTGTATTCACTGAGTATAAATATTTTGGGACTGTCTTAAGTCACAAGGTCAGTGGGACCAATACAAGGAATTAAAAAATGAAAATTGGCAGCAAGACTGCATCTCCTCACAAAACGGCTTTATTTGATATGATGCATCAGTTTTGTGAGCTTTGAAGATTTTTGAATTCAGATCTCAATTTAACAGAATGTAATTAATCTTGTCAAAACTGTTTCACAACATGTAGCAATTTGAGAAAACACATGGTTGGGTGTCCAAGAATGCCTTGAGATAGTGAATTTGAAGCCATGAGCCCTGAGTTTTTAATGAATTCTGGATGTTCAGCAGTGTTGCCTGTTCTGGTTTGGTTGAATACAGATGTTCAGGTAGCAAAGGGCCACCAACAGGGACCGAAACACAAAGCAATAGTCCTCAAAAATGTTCACTGCTGCACTTAGATGTGGCTGTAAGTTTAAACACAGTGTGACTGTGTCAGATTCCATCCATTTTCTGCCGCTGCATCCACCATAGCGGGTCACGGGGACCTGGAGCCTATCCCAGCTAGCATAGGGCGTGAGGCCGGGTACACTCCTGGCATGACGCCAGTGTGCCGTGGAGCCACACACTAAGACAGACAACCATGCACACACACACACACACTCACTCCTACGGGCAATTTGGGATGGGCCAATCAACCTGAAGCGCATGCTTTTGGAGGTGGGAGGAAGCCAGAGAACCCGGACAGAACCCATGCAGACACAGGGAGAACATGCAAACTCAGCACAGAGTGGGACTCAAATCCGGAACTGCCGTGTTGTGAGGCGACAGCGCTACCCAATGCGCCACCGTGCCGCCCTGCTTTATCAGATTATAAAGCAAAAATTCTGGAAAAATTTGGTGAGGCAATGGAGCATGTATTTTGGGTAACTGTTGGATGACATAGAAGGTGGCAGCAGCACTCTGATCTTACTGTGCGCAGTGAGAATGTGCTGACTTCCACTGAGGATATAGTCAGCTGTTAAAAGGAGAGTTATAAACTCTTCGATAACACAGAACACATTCTATGGAGGAAGCAAAAATGGGGGACTCCAGAGGAGACATGTCCATCATCAGGGTGGACAGATGATGGACACATTCGGGAAATTTCAGTCAGCTTGGTTGGTACACCTTGTACACCCAGAACATCTGGAGGAAGTGGCTGGGGAAAGGGCGGTTTGGGTTTCTCTATTGTTATGGATGGATGGATGGATGGTTGGATGGATGGATGAATTGATAGATTTAAGTATCACTTTGTCCTCTGTTTGCTGCATCTCTCTCTGTGCAAAATAGTGTTGCCTTTCTTCTTTGATGCTGCCTCTAGCTTCATACACACAGCAGCAGAGAGCCAATTAACCAAACCCTTGTATGGCTGCTGGAACCAAGTGCTCACAGTGAGGAATATGAATTTTTTCTGGCTTGTAAAAATATATTAATGTGATAACAACAATCTGATTACTCAGTATTTTTGGGCTGTTGGACTAGATGGAGTAAAGCAAAGGTTGTCAAATTTAATGTATGACAGCTGGTTTGATGTCCCTGTGACAAGACAGCAGGCTGATAGGATTCAATCAGTTATTCAGACAAAAGTGAGACTTCATTCAGTTCATCTCTCTAGAGTGCTGGGGATGGTATGAGTGGAAATTGAAACAAATTAGCTTTGAGCCTGCAGAGATTTGTTTAATCACTTCGAAACCCAGCTCAAATAAGCAGCACTGAACAGGTAGCAGAGCAAATAAAAGATCAGCTGATGTTTTTCCAGATTGTTCTCCATGTCTCAGTATGTCACTTGCAGCCTAATTTATAAAACTAAATATTGATTCCATCCGGAAAAACATCATCACGGACCTCAGAGTGAACTTAGTGAAGAAAAAGTCAGACTGGTCTCCCAATCATCCATCTATGTGTGTGTGTGTGTGTGTGTGTGTGTGTGTGTGTGTGTGTGTGTGTGTGTGTGTGTGTGTGTGTGTGTGTGTATGATTACAGGCCTGTAATACACACAAGAGGCCTCTAGGCATGCAAGTGATGGGGAGGTAGAGCAGCTACTTCTTGGTGTACCCAATAAACAGATTATAAAGGGGATGGCTCCTTGCTTAAGGGTGCTTCGGCAGGTGAATTGGCTCCTCCCACTGCCAGTTCACACTCCTTTTTTTTTTTTTTTTGCCTGACTTGTGTCTTTAACTGGTAACCCTCCAGTCTCCAGCCCAAGATGTACTAGATTGAGCTACTTCTGGCCCTAATACCTAATTATGGATATGGATATGGATGAATCAGATTGTATTATGTAGCCTTATAGCTTTGTATAGCCTTGTAGCCTTCTCTATCAACATCCTCAACGCAAATACTGCTTCTGTAGTACTCTTTTTTGGCATGAAACCATACTGCTGCTCACAAATGTTCACTTCTGCCCTTAGTCTAGCTTCCACTACTCTTTATTCCTCTTTATTCAGCTTTATTCCTCTGTAGTTGCCACAACTCTGCACATTTCCCTTGTTCTTAAAAATGGGCACCAGCACACTTCTCCTCCATTCCTCAGGCATCTTCTCACTATCTAAGATCCTGTTGAACAACCCAGTCAGAAAATCTACTGCCACCTCTCCTAGACACTTCCAAACCTCTACAGGTATATCGTCAGGACCGACGGCCTTTCCACTCTTCATCCTCTTCAGTGCCCTCCTCACTTCATCCTGACTAATCTTTGCTACATCCTGGTCCACAACAGTCACCTCTTCTAGTCTTTGTTTTTTCTCACTTTCCACATTCATCAACTCTTCAAAGTACTCTTTCCATCACACTACTGGCACCTGTCAATAGACTTCCATCCCTATCCTTAATCACCCTGACCTGCTGCACATCCTTCCCATCTCTATCTCTCTGTCTTGCCAACCTGTATAGATCAGTCTCTCCCTCCTTACTGTCCAACCTAGCATACAAGTCATCATAAGCTTCTTGTTTGGCCTTTGCTACCTCTACCTTCACCTTAAGCTGCATCTCCCTTTACTCCTGTCTACTCTCCTCAGTCCTCTCAGTGTCCCACTTCCTCTTAGCTAACCTCTTTCTCTGTATACACTCCTGTACCTCCTCATTCCACCACCAAGTCTCCTTATCTACTTTCCTTCCAGATGACACACCAAGTACTCTCTTACCTGTCTTCCTGATCACATTAGCTGTAGTTTTCCAGTCATCTGGGAGCACCTCCTTGCCACCCAGAGCCTGTCTCAACTCCTTCCTAAAAGTCATGCAACACTCTTCCTTTTTTAGCTTCCACCATTTCGTCTTCTGCTCTGCCTTTGCCCTCTTCTTCTTCTTCTTCCTCACCACCAGAGTCATCCTACACATCACCATCTTATGCTGTTTGGCTGCACTCTCGCCTACCACTAGTTTGCAGTCACTGATCTCCTTCAGGTTACACCGTCTTCACAAGATATAGTCTACCTGTGTGCTCCTACCACCACTCTTATAGGTCACTCCATGTTCCTGCCTCTTCTGGAAGAAAGTATTCACTAAAGCCATTTCCATCCTTTTTGCAAAGTGAACTACCATCTGTCCTTCTGCGTTCTTCTCCTGGATACCAAACCTGCCCATCACCTCCTCATCACCTCTGTTTCCTGCACCAACACTTCCATTGAAGTCTGCTCCAATGACAACTCTCTCACTTCTAGGCATGCTCTGCATCACTTCCTCAAAGTCCGACCAGAATTTCTCCTTCTCCTCCAGCTCACATCGTACTTGTGGAGCATACCCACTAACAACATTGAACATCACACCTTCTATTTCTAGTCTGAAGACTCATCACTCTATCCGACGCTCTTTTTACCTCCAGGACATTCCTAACAAACTCCTTCTACAAGATAACTCCTACTCCATTTCTCTTCCTATCTACACCAAGATAGAACAACTTGAATCCTGCTCCTAAAGTTCGAGCCTTGCTACCTTTCCACCTGGTCTCCTGCACACACAGTATGTCTACCTTCCTCCTCTGCATCATGTCAACCAACTCTCTCCCTTTTCCTGTCATAGTTCCAACATTCAACGTCCCTACTCTTAGTCCTACACTCTTGGCGCTCCTCTTCTCTTTCTTCGAGCGAACGCACTTTCCTCCTCTCCTTCTTCGACCAACAGTAATCCAATTTCCACCGGCGCCCTGTAGGTCAACAGCGCCGATGGTGGTCGTTGTTAACCCGGGCCTCGAGTGATCCGGTATGGAAGTCATAGGTTTGATTCACATCTTTGATTTGGCAATAGTTTTATGCCGGATGCCCTTCCTGACGCAACCCTCTGTATTTATCCGGGTTTGGGACTGGCACAATAAAACACTGGCTTGTGTCTTCTTGCGGCTACATTGAAACTTCAAAAACACTAAACACTTAAAAACACTAAACACCAATAAACAAAGGGAAATACAATATAAAAATTAGTACATTATAACAGTTTGCGAAAGTGAGGTGGTCATCAACTAAAGTGCATAGGACATTTTTGTAACACCAGATGTTCCTAAAGTTATTCAGGTCTTTTGTCAATTTATAGAAACCAAATTCTAGTTTTAAGCGACATCTGATGTTACAGCAAAAAACAGTAGCTACTCCTTGAACAGTATTGTTTTCAATTCTCCTCTTCCTGGTCAAATAAATTGCAAGTTTTGCCTCTCCAGAAATAAAATTTAAAAGCTGCCACTTTCTCTTATTTGATCTATTGTACCCAGCACCGTAGATGAATTTCTTGATACTAAAATTTTCACTGAACAAATTAAAAACATTCGTTAGAAGAGTGAAGAGCACTGCAAGTATCCCACACTCACTGAAAGCATGAAAGACTGTTTCACGTAGGGGACAGAAGGGACACTGGCTGGACACCGCAAAGGTGTGAAAACAGAGATAAAAGCATTGGAACCGATGGCACCATGTAAAATCCTCCACTGGAGGTCGGCTGTTTTTTTCTTGAGGGGAGGTTTGTACAGAAGTTTCCACTGTGGGTCAGGTCCATTTCCCGTCATCCTGTTGACCCAGGTAGTGGGGGCTCTGTTACTCAGGTTTTTCTTTTTGATTACTTTTACAAATTGTTTGTACAGTATTTTTTTGTTGGCCGTGTGCAGGCTGATTTGTCGTTCATCTCCGAGGAGAGGACCCTCCAGTTCTCCAAACAGGGGACTGATGTGGACCTCAGGGAAAGGATCTTTGCTGTCTGGCACAGTCCCTGTACTATAGTCCAGGAGGAGGCTTCTCTCCTTCCCGGAAAGTCTTTGTCTCCACAGTTGTAGCACCCTTTGAGTCACCCTGGTTGACTGGATGTTCAGCAGGGAGCTCACAGCCTGGGCATCGGCCAACGCAGGCCCGGCGTTGTCCACCAGCTGCTGGAGAGTCATGGTCCTGGTTCTGCAAAGCGCTGCAGACAGCCCATGTGTGGCTCCACTGCAGACATCCAGCCTGGCTTCATGCACTAGTGGTTCCTTTAGTAACCAGAACAGAGAGTCAGAACTTTTTCTGGGCCCATGACTTAAAAATACTATGATAAAACGGAGGCAAACCATTTAACTTTAGAAACTTGGAGTCCATTAAAAACAGTGCAGCATCCAGGTCCAAGTTACTCACACATTTGAATATGCAGCTGGCCACCTCTCTCCACGTCAGATCCGCTGGTCCGGTCAGAAACTGCTGGATGAACTGTATTCTGAACGTGGCTGTTCTGCTAGCCAGGTGGATGAGGCCCTGTTCCCCCTCCTCTCTTGATAAAAACAACACTCCTTTAGGCACCCAGTGCAGCCCATCCCAGAAAAAGTTAACATGTTTGGTCTGGATTTGGGCTAGAAACCCTGATGGAGGGTCCATACAGGCCAAGCGGTGCCACAGCTGTGAGGCCACCAGGTTGTTTATCACTAAAACTCGACCTCTGTACGACATTCTGGGGAGCAACCATTTCCATTTCTTAAGTTTCCCTTCTATTTTTTCAATGACGCCCTCCCAGTTCTTCCTGGTTGTTGTTTCATTTCCCAGGTACACACCGAGATATTTGAGACCATCAGTCTTCCAACACAAGTTTTGAGGACGAACCGGGAGGTTGCCATGCCACTCACCAACAGCAAGGGCTTCACTTTTGTTCCAGTTTACTTTTGCAGCAGTTATAACATTGAGACAGGACAGAAGCATTAACAAGTGCCAATTTTAGTTGGTTGAAACTCTGCTGACACATTTCATCCCATACCCATGGCACATCCTTCCTCTTCAGGTGGTTTAAAGGGACTGCCAAATTGGCAAAATGTTCAATGAATTTGTGGTACCACCCAACAAGACCAAGGAACCGCTGCAAAGACTTAATGTTGGTGGGGGTCTGATAACCGGTCACGGCTCTGGTCTTCTCAGGGACTACATGCACCCCTTTCTCTGAGACTACATGACCTAAGAACGTCAGTTCGAAGAAGAAGAAGAAGTATACTTTATTAATCCCCACAGGGAAATTACATTACAGTTCACGCTAGAAGATGAGACATTTCTTTAAATTGAGTGTTAGATTTGCCCCATGTAGCTTCTTCATAACAGCATTGAGATCCTTAAAATGTTGCTGAGCAGTGGCTAAGTACACTATAATTTCATCAGTGTACACACAGCAAATGTGACCCCTTAACTTGCCCAAGACCTTGGGCAAGCATTTTTGAGACCAAAAGGCATGGTTTTGAATTGGTAAAGGCCCATTGGTGTGATTACCACTGTCTTAGCACTACTTCCTGGTGATATGGCCACCTGCCAATAATCGATTTTAGGTCAAGGGTTGATTTTCACTTGGCACCAGAATAGCCGCGTTAATTAGTCAGATGTGGAGCACCTGGGCCCTCTGCTCCATTTCCATTTTAAAAAGGCTGGCTTCCAGTGACTCTTGGCTCTCTCTCGCTCTGCACCTTGCATCTGAGCTCCATGCACTTTTGACTTAACCCTTATAATTAAACTCTGATTATTGTGATAAATCACCCCCCTGGTTCTTTTTGTCATGGCCATTGAGCCAGGCTGTGACACCACCCTTTGAGGTGCCCAAGACCTTGAGATCACAGCTCTCAGCTGCAGCTTCAGCAATGGAAGCTTTGAACATCGACCATTCAGGTTTGATATCCCCAGCCTTCACAGGGATGCACGAGAACCTCCTTCGACAGGGTGAATTGAAGGCCTCGCGGACAGAGTCCTCCTCCAGACGTTCCCAGTTCACCCGCACTACTCATTTGGGCTTACCAGGTCTATCTAAAGATTTACCCCTCCAACGGAGCCAACTCACTACCAGGTGGTGATCAGTTGATAACTCTACCCCTCTCTTCACCCGAGTGTCCAAAACACATGGTTGAAGGTCAGATCACAAGATCAATCATTGACGTCTGACCCAGGATACACTTATGAGCATTCTTGTGTTGGAACATGGTGTTGGTTATGAACAATCCGTGACTAGCACAGAATTCCAACAACATAACATGGCTCGGGTTCAGACTAGGGAGGCTATTCCTCCTAATCACGCCCTTCCAGGTGTCTCCATCATTGCTGACGCGTGCATTGAGCTATACTCCAAGCTGCTATTTGATGCATACGCACAAACAACAGTCAGAATTTTCCCTCCCACAGCCTTAAGGCATAGGGAGATGACAATCTCATCCAACGGGGTAAACTCCAACACAGCGGCGCTCAGCTGGGGGCTTGTGAGTATCCCCACCCACTCCCTGCATCTCACGCCTGACGCAACTCCAGAGTAAAACAATGTCAAACCCCTATCCATAAGTTTGGTTCCAGAACCAAGGCTGTGCATAGAGGTAAGCCCCACCAGATCCAACTGGTAATGGTCGACCTCTGACACAAATGTCAGCTCCTTCCCCACCAGTGAAGTGAGATTCCACATCCCCAAAGCCAGCGTCTGCCGCCTGGGTCTGATCCGTCATGATGCCCCGTTGTCACTGCCACCCAAATGGCAGCGCACCCGACCCCATCGATCTGTCCTGTGGCTAGTGGCTCCACAGGGGTGGGAAAAATCCATGGTGCCTTTTAGGGCTGAGCCTAGCCGGGTACCGTGGCAGACCGTGCAACCAGGCGCTTGCTGACGGGCCCTCCATCTAGGCCTGGCTCCAGACGTGGGCCCTGGGCTTCTTTCAGGCAACAACATAGCTCCCAGGATCTTTAGGGTACACAAACCTCTCCACCACAATAAGGTGATGGTTCCTTGGAGAAGTATAAAACAACATATATAAAACACATCACCACAAAATACTATATTTACATATTGACAGTTATTTAGACAATGTCCGTGATGGGTATAGTAGCAGATAGTTAAAATACTAAATGTGCCAGGGGTTGAACTTGTAAACTTGTAAAACACTATTGACTGTGAAGGAGTCTGATGGCAGAGGGAAAGAAAACATTTTTGAATCTGGATGTCCTGCACCTCATTCTCCTGTACCCTCAGCCGGAGTGGAGGAGGGTGAATTGTCTGTGTTGAGGTTGGTTATGGTCCCGGGTAGGTAGAGTGGCTGATGATGGATATGATGCTATCCTGGACTCCTTCTGCAGAGAGGGTATGGGAGTCCTTGTGATTCTAGACATAGCCCTTACCACTCTTTCCACAGGTGTCTGTGGTCCATGTTGCTGGTGCTGCCACACCAAATTGTGATGCATTTGGTCAAGGTGGACTCGACCACACAGCTGTAGAAGCTGCTGAGGATCTTTGGTGGCTTGCCAAATCTTCCTGGGCCTCCACAAGAAGTACAGCTGCTGTTGTGCTTTCTTCAATAGCTGGGTGGTGTTCAGGAGGTCACTGAGGGCCAGATGTGGTCCTCATTGACAGGGCTCGAAATTCACTTTTTTTCTTGGTAGCACTGGTGCTCCCAAATTTAGAAGTTAGTAGCACCAGCAAAGACTTTAGGAGCACCTACCCAAAAGCAAGGCAGTGACGGAGCGATAGGGACCGCTCCGTCCATCTCCGTTCCTCGCGCCTCTCTCCGTCGCCCAGGAGAGCAGCCGCAGTTGCGCTCTCATTGTTTCCTGGCAGGACCACAGGAGCGCGGTCTCACAAGAAAAGGCGCACCAGATTTTTTCCCCTAGTCGCACCAGTGCTCCCAAATATATTTAATAGTCGCACCGATAAAAAATTTGGGCACATATGCGACCAAAATGGGCGCAATTTCGAGCCCTGATCGATGTGAACCTTCAGATATTTAAAGGTGCTCACCATCTCCACTTCATGTCCCCGGATGATTAGTAGCTGATGAGGGCTCCCTTCCTTCCTCTTGTATACTATCATCTCTTTTGTTCTTTTCGTGCTGAGGGTGAGGCTGTTGTCCCTGAGGTTGTTGTCACAATTATGTGATTCAGCACTATATAAATAAAGGTTGATTGACTGCACCATATGACCAGCATGTCCACCTCCTTCCTGCAAGCTGCCTGTGAGGCATCCTATCACAGCGGTGTCGTCCGCAAACTTTATGTAGTGTAAACGTAATGTACTTTATTAATCCCTGTATGGAAATTATTAGTCCACTCTAGCACACACTGATGTTTAGTGGCATTCATATTGATAGTGGGTACAGGCCCGTAACATACACACACAAGGGGGTTTTGGGCATGTAGTAGAGGAGGAGGTAGAGTGGCGGGCAGCTCCTTCATGGTGCACCCTAATGAGCAGTTTATAAGGGAAATGGAGTCTTGCTCAAGGTCGCCTTGGTAATCCTCAGGAGGTGAGCTGACACCCCCCACTGCCAGTTCACAGTCCCCAGCCCAAGAGTTAGTGGACTGAGCTACCGCCGCCCTGATGGTATTTTCCTTGTGGGAGGCTACACAGTTATGAGTGAAGAGGGCAAAGAGGATGGGAATGAGAAACACACCCCTGTGGTATTTGATTTTCTTATCATGCTGGATTGAGTTCTTCCTCCTATCCTAACAGACTGAGGCCTGCCTGTCAGAGAGTCCAGAAGCCAGTCACAGAGGGTGGGGTGTACACCAAGAAAGAATAATTTGTCGGTGAGATTGTGAGGAATGACTGTCTTGAACGCTGAGCTGTAGTCAATAAAGAGCATCCTGACGTAGGATTCTGCAGCAATAGCATCTGTTGGTCCAGTAGGCATACTGTAGGGATCCAGTTTGTCTGGAATGCAGCTTTGAATGTGGGTCAGCACCACCCTATCAAAGCACTTAATATGAAGAGAGTGCGACTGGCCTATAGTCATTCTGGCAGGTGGGAGGGGACCTATTGGGGAGGGGGATGATGGTGGTCATTTTAAAGCATGAGGGGACCCTATCTGGCTCAGGGAGAGGTTTAAGATGGAGGTGAAGATGTCTGTCAGCTCACTGGTGCATAATCTGAGGACTCCTCCAGGAATGTTGTCTGGCCCTGCCGCCTTGCAGGGGTTGGTCTTCCTCAGGGCTTTGTTTACCTGAGCTGACGAGACAACCACTGGAGGGAATGGGTGTGAAGTGTCCCCGGTTTGTGTGGGTCTCCTCTCTGGGTAGGGAGTGGAGGCCTCAAAGCGGCTGTAGAAAAAGTTGAGGTTGTCTGGTAGGTTGTTTGCAGTATCAAATTTGCTGGAGCTGCTCCTACATGTAGTAAAAATATAAGCCCCAACTGAAACAAATGAGTTATTAACTGATTTGTTTCAGTTGTGCATTTGTAATTTTAATCACTGTTGTCTCTAAATCAGATTGATATTAATCCACTAAATTATATATAAAAAAGTTATATAAAAAAGGATACAACTGATTAGTTACAATTTCCATGAGAGGGAAGATTACATAAAGGTCTATAGCTGGCTTAGACTTTTAGGTCCAGGGTGGGCTCTTTAATAAGTGTTTTAATTATAGCCACTTTAAAAGAATGAGGTGCATAGCCTCTTGACAAGGACAGCCTAATCAAGGAAGAACGTGTTGAATATACAGTGCCTTGTGAAAGTATTGTAAACGTATTGTGAAAAGTAGGATGTGCAAATGTGAGACCAAATGACACACTGATGCACTCTGTTTATCACTGTTAGTCATTTAGGTCAACATTGGATCATTCAGAAGTTATCAGGGAACTTTTTCCACAGAGTCTCACTTCCTGCTGGGCCTTCCTCATCTCCTCCTTGTTCCTGCTCCTGAACGCCCGCTTCTTCCTGTTCAGGACAGCCTTGACTTCCTTTGTTACCCAGGGTTTGTTGTTGGGGTAACACCTGACTGTCCTGACAGGGGCCACAGTGTCCACACAGAAGTTCATGTAATCTGTAAAACACTGAGCTGCCCCCACAATGTCCTCCCCATGTGAGCCCACTATGACATCCGAGTCGGTGGTCTGGAAGCAGTCCCTCAGCATCTCCTCTGCTTCCGGGGACCACCTCCTGACCTGCCGTGTTGTTTCTTGCAGTCGTTTCACCAGTGGAATGTAGGTGGGCTGAAGGTACACTAGGTTGTGGTCTGATTTACCTAGTGGAGGAAGGGGGGTGGCGGTGTATGCCTCCTTAGCATTAGCATAGAACAGATCGATGGTTCTGTTCTTTCCGCGGGGAGTAGTCTACACACTGGACCATTGTGGGGAGAGATGAGTCCATTGTGACGTGATTAAAGTCACCGGTGATAATGAAGAGTGCCTCCGGGTGCCGGGTCCCAAGAGCAGAGGTGTTCCCACAGATGGTTTCTCGTGCAGTGTCAGGGTTCGCCCGTGGAGGGATGTAGACGGCGAGGACAATAACGTGTGAGAATTCACGCGCCAGGTAGTAGGGTCTGATGCTAACAGCTGTTAGCTCCAGGTTGTGGTTTCACAGCGTCGATTTCACCGTCACATGTCCCGGATGGCACCATCTATCATTGGTATAGATAATTAATCCACCTCCTTTCTTCTTACCGGCGGTTAGTGTCCCGATCCACTCGTACGGAGTAGAAGCCGGTTAGTCCGACGTTAGCATCTGGCACGTCGACAGTTAGCCAAGTCTCTGAGAACACAAACAAGCTGGTCTCCCGGTAGCGCTGTTCAGTCCTACACAGCGCCTTCAGTTAGTCCAACTTGTTCGATAGCAAGTTCACGTTCCCCATGATGACGGAGGGGACGGAGAGCTTGACTCGCCTGTGGTTAGGGGCTCTAGCCGTTAGTCTAGCCCTTTCAAAGCGACCCGCTTGGCATCCGCGATATCTCCGTCGGAGCTCAGCGTGGATGAGATCGCGTGTTGCTGAGTCTCCTTTGACCCTCATAGGCATCAACTCATCCCTGGAGTACACTAGCTAATTTCTATACATTATCTAAATTCATGTTAGAATAGTATACACAGAAACATAGGAAAAAAACGCAAAATTAAGCATAACAAACTCGGTCTGAGCAGAGGAAACTGCAGCCTGCTCACACATGCGCAGATGAAGATGAAGGTGCAGGGCATCATTCTTGCCACAAGCCATCGCTCTGTACAACAGCTCTAACATATTAGATAGAGTTCCACCACAGACTGATGTTTAAATTTGGCTTATCCTTAAGTCCTATGTATTCAGAGTTCTACTTATAAATAACTGTATACTTGTCATGCTAGGGTATTATTATTATTATTATTATTATTATTTTCATTGTTCATGTTTTTTTAAAAAAAAATGCCTTTCCCCTTATGTCTTAACTATCCTCAGTGTATGTTCTCCCTGTTTCTGTTTGTTCTGTTTATCTGAATGCTTAAATTTCCCAGTTTGGTATCAATAAAGTATATCTTATTGTATCTTATCTTATCCTATTGCTCTGTGACTTGCAGCACTTGCTGGTCCAGTTTGGTTCTGAGCAGGAAACCGGTGGACTGCCTTCTCCGAGTGGGGAATGAGGTCCTTCCCCAAGTGAAGGAGTTTAAGTATCTTGGGGTCTTGTTCACAAGTGAGAGAATTATAGAATGTGAGATTGGACAGAGAATTGGGACAGCAGGATTGATATTGCAGTCGCTGTTGTCACAAAGAGGGAGCTAAGCTGAGAGGCAAAGCTCACCATCTACCATTCAATCTTTGTTCCTACCCTCACCTATGACAATGAGCGATGGGTTATGAGCAAAGAACAACATTATGGATACAATCGGCTGAAATGGGTTTTCTCAGGCCGGTAGCTGATGTCTCCCTTAGAGATAGGGTGAGAAACACTGCGATTTGAGGCTCAGCATAGAGCCGCTGCCCCTTTGCGTGAATAGAAGTCAGTTGAGGTTTGAGCATCTGGTGCGGATGCCTCCAGAGCGCCTCTCTAGGGAGGTGTTCCTGGCGCATCCATCTGGGAGGACACCTCTTTGAAGACCCAGGACCAGGTGGAGGGATTATATCTCAACACTGGCTTGGGAACGCCTTTGGATGCCCCAGTTGCTTGATGTGGCCGAGGAAAGAGAAGTTTGGGGTTCCCTGTTGAAGCTGCTGCCTCCGCCACCAGACTAAAGATGAGCAGTTGAAGATGGATGGATGGATGGATGGATGGAAGGACACATTGATCATGTAATGTTGGGGTGGTGATGGGACCAGGAAAAGGGACATAGAATGCCTCAACAGACTCCTCCATAAAGTGGGTTCTCTGGTTGGTCAGAGCCTGGACTCTGGAGACAGTTCTGGAAAGTAGGACCATGTCCAAGAGCTCCTTCGATAGACTGTTGTCACAGAGTGCCTCAACAGAAAGAGTGAGGTCCTCTTTTGTGCCCCTTTCCATCGGGAGGAGCAATGAATCTCTCAGGGGGTGGAGGCGACTAGGTCGGAAAAAAGAAAATGAACAGAGAGGAGGAGATGGCTTTTACTACACTGTAATTGGTGCAATGGGGACAATAATCTGTGGAGATGGCAACATTTTTTCTGTACTTCACGTCTGTCCACCACAGATGTGGAAACAGGTCACGAGGTGGTGACATATTTACTGTACTATATTAGAGGGGCAGGGGCGGCAGTTATTATTTTCACTTTAGCCTCAGAATAAGTTGAATTCACTTGTCATTTTTTGACTTATGTCATGTCTGGGAATCGATTAATGACATAAGTCGATATATACAGTACCTTTATTTTTCTGTTTGCATTTATATACACCATTTTGCAGAATGTGAAAATGTACAAGTGTGTGAATGTATAAGTAAAATATATATATATATATATATATACACACACACACACACACACACACACACACACACACACACACACACACCTCATGGTGTACCTAATAAAGTGGCCAGTGAGTATGTATATACAATATATATATATATATATATATATATATATATATATCAACCCTGTTAATGCTTTATGCTACTGCAGCAACATCTGCTGAAGCAGTTTGTGACATCATGATTTTATAAAGAATAAAGGATGTTAATTCTATAAAATTATTTTGACCTCTAATTATTGGTCATTAAACGGCAAAATATAATTTCAGATAATTCTAACATTACTAATTTATTTATTTTTCAGCATCACATAGAAGGGTTGAAAATGAATCATGCAATTGATTAGCTTTTGTGTGGAATGCTAGTGTCCTTGTATCGGCTGGATCATAGATTTTCTGTTATGAAGAAAATGTTGGAATGAGCAGAAATCTAGTGTCAAAAGTATTACCATAGTGCAGGTGTGTCCAAAATGTTTGTAGGGAGGGCCAGATTTAATAATGTGAACATGTCCAGTGGACAGTAGTCCCTTAGAACAAGAGCTGCTTTCATCTCAGTTCATATGCTCTGCTCTGGTTGCAGAGCAGTGATACTGTGGTACTGTACATAAAATGTCACGTGGGCGGGTGTTAGTTTTGATAATAAATGGTTATTTTCAACAAATACAAAGAGAGAACGTCTGCTCAGACAAGTATGATGAGCAAAACAAGCATAACATTCACTCATCGTCTACCGCCTCATCCGCTGTGGCGGGTAGCGGGGAGCTGGAGCCTATCCCAGCTGACTGAGGGTGTGAGGCGGAGGAAACTGCGGTCATAACACCAGTGCACACACAGACAAACATGCACGCACACACTCACTCCTATGGACAATTTAGAACAGCATGTTTTTTGGAGGTGGGAGGAAGCCGGAGAACCCGGAGAGAACACATGTACACATGGGGAGAACATACAAACTCCGCACAGAGCAGGACGTGAACCCAGAACTGCCTTATTGTGCGGTGACTGCCAACCCACTGCGCCACCGTGCTGCCCCAATGTGCATATCGCTGGAAACTTGCTCTTTTCCAGCTGCTGATAAAAAGACAAGACAAAGCAGGTGCTGCTGATGTCTATTGTCTCTGGAAAAGTTTTAGCTTTTCCCAAAGCAAAAACAACTAATGCTACTAGTGAGTAGCTACTCCCATCCATTTGGTATTTGACAGTTTTTGCATCGGTTGTCCCTTTGCAGACAAAATCGGTTTAATTTTGCCACATTAAAGAGAAAAAAAAATTCTGCAGCATACTTCTCCTGTAGAGCTACCTCACATCTCCATATTCAGCCTGTATTTGATTTTCTTCAATTTTTCAAAATGGCCACTTATGGATGGCGTGTTTTGTGTATTAGCATGCACAAGTGTTAATAGGTGTAGTGTTAAGAAGGAAACACTCTCATGGCAAATCAGGCAGACAGTAATTTCAGCTTTGCTGTAAAATATTGCCATTTGCATATTTCCTGAAACTTTCCAGTTGAAGGGTCAGAGCAAACTTCATTCAGAAGGCAAAGTGTGGGCTGCCAACATATGCAGAGCTCTTTGGAGTCACAACATCTCCCAAACAAGAGTATCGGCATCTCACTACATGGGCTCTAACTGGACCATTGTTAAGTCTTCTTCTTTGATGGTTTATGGCATTTGACAGACATGTTGCAAGATGCTGCATGCTCAATTTGTGTGCAATCTGGTGGACCAAATATAACACACTTTCGACATATGGCACAGACCATATAAAACTTGACTGCGGACAGTGATTGCCCTGCAGACCAGAGTGTGGACATGCCTTCCATAGTGAAATGCATCAATCTTCATCATGCCAATGAGAAGCTGTAGGATGATTTTGAATGCAAAGTTTTTCAAAAATAGTAACAATTTTAACACTTTGAGAATCATACTTGACAAATATTATGTTTGTAAATTTCTCATGAAGATCAGTGACTGATATTGATGATTTGATTGATGCCAACCAACTGTTTTTCTGGCCATGAAATCAATTGATATAGGTAGATAGATATCTACCTATTCATTCTTTCATTTTCCTTACCGCTTCCTCCACTTTCATAGGAGCTGAAACTTATCCCAGCGGACTTACGGGCATGAGGTGTGGAGATGCTCCAGACAAACTACCAGTTCATTCAGACCATTTATCTATTATTTGCCTAATTTTCATGTAACTGAACACAACGGTGTGGGAGGGTAACCCTTCCAGACCTGACCTAATAGTGTTTGTCATTGCATGAGTCTACACATCCAGACATTACCTATACAGAAAGATGCAATAATCACATGTGAAGATGACAGAACATGTTAGAGTTGTGCTAAATTCAAGTTGATAACAAAGTTTGTGATTGAGAATGTTTATAATTCATCTATAGTGAAAACACTGCAGTTTGGAGTTATTAAAGCATATGGATATTTCCTACTTCTAGAATGAAAAGGTAAATTGTATAATATCCAAGCCACAGCTACTGCCTTTTAACATCCGTCATGGTCCAAAATGTCAAACCCCAAGTAACACCCCAATGAAATCCATACACTATAAAACACTATTGCAATAGTGATCAGTGCCTTCTCTCATGCTTTTATGAGTCAAGCTGAATTCAAAGTCTGAGGCCCCTGACTGTGTGAAACAGGTTCTGTTGCTGTGTTAAACTGTGACATAGTAGACAGTTATTTTAGCATGCCCAAAACTCCGTCAAGCAACAGGAGGTGCTGTACAGAGCGCCCTCGTGCATTTGTGCATCAACGCTCGTGACCTCACCTCATCGCGGATTTTTGGCAGGCAGTCACATGTTACCGTACGTGCATTGTATTGGCGGAAAGCATCTGGAAGTGTGCTATGCTCCGTGAGTCTTGGACTTACGTGAGATACAAAAATGCTTTAAACAGTCAATAAGATGGTGGGAAAGGGTAATACAGATAGAAAGTGGTTTAAAGGTCCCATATTATGTATTTTTAACTTAATGTCATTCAGCTGCCAGGTGTCCAACTATTTTGGCCTAAAGTGACCTGTGGTCCTAAATATCAGCTTTTTAAAATCGCTCATCTGAGCTACTCACAAAACGCTTCGTTTCAGGCCTCCGGCTGTAGTATGCTAATGAGGTCCACTGGTCAACGCCTCCTTCACCTGGGTCACGCCCCTCTATTTAGAAAATTAGTCTATTTAATCAATTTTATTAAAACATATTTTATGGAATATGACTTGTACATACCTTTACTTCTATAATGGAAATGAAGAGTCCTGAAGGACAGCTGTGTACCAACAGTATGGGTGTCCATTGGGTCAGTTTGGCACGCCACGTCCCTTGAAGCTGTTGGCTGAATGGATGCACAAGGAAGAGGGACACTAATTTCAAGACACCAATGTTCTGATTTTGAATAAAGAGGACAAACCTATGTGTGTTGTCACTTTGACACCAAACAATCGACTGTAACAAGTGCGCGCACACACGCAATACAAAACTAAGCACAACTCCCTACTTAGCCGAGCATAAGTTGACTTTATTAATGCTGACAGATAATAGGAAAGAAAATATGAGACCAGCTTACATGTGTTGTAGCTAGATACAGTAGGTCCAGCACGCACACACGTGTTAGAGCATGCCCGCACACACTAAATACGTTAACGTGAAAAAAGCACATTGGCCTTCATAGCCTAGCATAACATGATTTAATTCACGCTAACAAACAATAAGAAAATATGAAACCAACTTATGTGCGTTTTAGCTTTATACTGTAGGTCCAGCATGCACACATTTGTTGGAGAGTGTGTGCACACACGTAATACGCTAACGCGAAACAAAGCACATTTCCCTACATAGTCTAACATAAGTTGACTTTATTTATGCAGATAGATAACAGGAAAGAAAATATGAGACCAACTTATGTGTGTTGTAGCTACATACTGTAGGTCCAGCACGCACACACGTGATTGGGCATGCATGCACACACACAATACGCAAACACGAAACAAAAGAGACCTCCCTACATAGCCTAGCATAACATGACTTCATTCATGCTAACCGACAACATGAAAAATAAAATGTGAGCCCAAATTATGTGCGTTGTAGCTAGATACTGTAGGTCTATGACGCACACACATATTGGAGCGTGCACGCACACAAACACGAAACAAAGCAGTACTACCTAATTAGCCAAACAGAACTTGATCACTCATGCTAAGAGACAACTGCAAAAAAGATGTGGTGAGACTTACCTGTAACCTGGGTGCAGTTCCTGGGTCCCGTGTGGTTGGGAGTGATCCTTTAATGAGGATCAGTCTCGAGGCAAAGCCACTTCTGTACTGACCCTCATTGCTAAAATAGGCTGGAGTGAAATGGTTCGCACACACAAACAAACGTACAGGCGATGTAGCCGGCACATTGCCATTAAAAATTAAATGAAACCACGGTCTCATCTGTTCTTCTTTGGATGGGATGAAAAATAAACACTGGTGTTGATTTGTACAATCAACAACTGAGCAACTATCATGTCTCCCTCTGACGGACGCCATTTCAACAGACTGCTACCTCATGTCCAAAACAAAGAACTCCTTCTTGGGGATGGCCACACCCTTGGGCATGTCAATCAATAAATATCTTCAATGACTCTGTCCAATTGCACAGAGCCCCTTGGCTGACGTCAAGAAAGGGGATTCTAAGCAAAACATGATCGGTTTGAGTCGTTCAGAGCCATGACTTCCTAAAACTCCAAATATCTATTGATGCAGGAAGCGTTTGTTTACCAGATTCTAGGAGTTGGTCGGGTTAGGGAGGACCACTATGTAGATGTGATTTTCATAATAGGGCCCCTTTAATGTCAGTATGGGGAGGGTTCATAAACGTTTAAATTACTGCAAATAATAAGATATATAGTTCATTGACCTATCGTGGAATCCATGGATGGAGTGTGGTTCCTGGAACGCATTACCTGCGAGTAACAAGGATGCATTGTATACAAAAGAATAATAGTAGATTGCAGTCAATGTACAAGTTCAGGTGCAGCTCCTGGGATACTGCTTTGTGATGGAAGGTTTTTGGAAGGTTAAGATCAGTGTCTAACAATCCAAGTGCGTGCGGCAGTTTGGGTTTTTTTTGTTTTTTTGTGTGTGTTCGTTTGTTTGGTTCCTGCCTCATGAGAACCATATGATGTGAAAAAATTATAGACCAGCAGAAAGCTGTTTAAAATACTCCAAATTGTGGTTTCTATTTGATGAAGATAGATATTCAGTTGTCACTTCCTCGGTAGCACCACCTACAAATATTGCAAATTAAATTCTTATACCAGAACTTGTTATGGTATTATAAAAGAACAACAACAACAATAATAACACAAATTATGTAGGTACTATAATGAGGAGTGAGCTTATGGTGATGGGGTAGTTTATCAAATTTGGAGTCAAATCCCTATCCACATTTCTTGTTCAAATGTATTTTTTAATTAGAAAAAAACATTTCTTATATATATATATATATATATATATATATATATATATATAGTATATCCCCCCACCTACTGTGTGTATTTCAACAAGCTCTCACTTGAAAACTCTCACACTGTCACCAACTCCACCCACTACCTGTCAATCAACCGCCAATCCAATCACGGCGCCCAACCAATCACGGTGCATCTGCCAGAGGCAATGATGTGAACAATACGGCGTAAGGCATCTGCTATGTTAGGAGAAGAAATAACTGCATGGACGTCCCAGTTAACATAATTTCAGAGTGTCATAACTGTTCCAACAATTTTCATGTACTTGAGCTGAGAGTCACTACAGCAGGAAGGACTGTATAAATACTGTATAAAACAACAATATCAGACTTCATACCAAACATATATACTACATAAATACACACACACACATACTATATATATATATATATATATATATATATATATATATATATATATATATATATATATATATATATACACAGACTTATTCCACTTATTTCTGTTTCTGTTACATGTGAAAATTAATTAAGAATATGTCAATGCTCATATGTTAATATGTTAACTTATGTTATTATCAGAAACACAATCAACGTAGTTCTGTTCACTGTAACTAACAATGAGCAAACTCCTTCACTGGCTTATTTGAAAAGAATAAAATTGTTTATTAATGTTTTCTACTCAGTATATTATACATTTATTCTGGTTCAGATTTCAGCTAACAACATCTCACCTTTGTTAGAGAGATGATCCTTAACATTTGTTTCAATTGGGGTTTTGAAGCTGCTTGCTATGGTAGCCTCAGAACATAATTACCAAAGAATATTTTCTTCTTTCTACTAGTCTGCTCTCTTCCATCCATCTTTTACAGTTGACTGCTGGGACAAACCCATCCATGGTTGACTGGTCTGCTCTCTCAGCAGTTCCATGTTGAATTATACATGTGGCTCATTCACGCCTCTCGCATCCCTCTCCTTTCTTTCTCTCTTTATTCCGCTCCCCTTTATCTCAGGCAGATGCATTGCAGTCTATTTCCTCTCTCAATCTGTTTCTGCTCATCCTCTTCCTCTGCCTCCTCCTCCTCCTCCTTTCAGTTTTCTCTTCCCTCTGTCTTTTCCCATTTCTCCGCCTCCCTCCCTTGCTTCTCCATCTAATAGCAGTCATTCTCCCAGGTGATCAGCTTTGAGCCGAATGCTTCCCCCACTTGTACAAGAGCCGTGAGTGGTTGACTGAGCTGAGCAAAGCTCTAAAGGCAAAAAAAAAATCCCCTCCCTCCAGTCTGTACAGTAGGCGCACAAGAAGGAAGAGAAGAAGTGTGCAAGATCACAATATTTTTTTTTGCTGCTGTCCGCCACTGCTGCAAATAGAGACAGAGGGGATGGGTTTATATGAAGAGAGAAATCAGAGAAATAGTGTACAGGAAAGGTTCAATAGAAAGCATGTGAAAGGATAAGTTCCCCAAAAGCGTTTTCTGCTGGTGACACCTATGATGATTACACCCACGGGCCGAAGCATGCGTTTTACAGATGAAGCACTCCAGATGGTAGTTTGGTTGAAGCCAGTCCATGCATCTTTGTCTTAGCAGCACATGGAGCTGTTTCTTTTGGGAATACACAAATGGATGATCTCGGCAATATTCGCAGCCTGAGCAAAGAGCAAGGTAAGATAAGCAGTTCAGAATTCACACTTGCATGCGGATGTGGAGAACTAGGCAGGTTCAGGAAAAGGAGCTCCTTGTGCTTGTCAGAGGTGAATGAGGAGGGACAATGGTTATCTCTACTGGTTGGAGACCCCCAAGTCATCTCCATGTTACAGGAACACATCACAGGCTGGATTGTTACTTTGATTTCACTTCTCTTGTCTTTGTTTAGCCTGTGTCAGTTTTTTCAGACCTTTACTGGCTATCCATTGGATACTCGCTATTAGATAAATTATTAGAGAAACAAATTCTCAAACCCAGCCTAGCCAAAGTGATTGCTTGAGAGGAAGTGTAAATAAAAGTCTTCCCTGATGGTTCAAATGCCAAAATCCTAATTTGCTTTGATGATATGCTGTAACAGAAATATAAAACAGCAAAGAGGCAAAAGAGAGAGGAATGTTAAGAAAAAGCATGTAAAATTTTGTTGTCAATTTTTGACAACTTCCCAACAGAGTTTACTTATTCCTTTACCCTGCCTCATATTCCCTCTCATTCATTCTAGGATTCCCTTAAGCCCCAGTAACCATAGAGCAAGTCATTAGTGCTGGATTCCCTTGGCTCATGGGAGCAAAGCGGCTGAAGAAGTGCGCAGCTGTACAATCACACCTTAGAAAAGCATTTTATAGAGCACTACAATGCCAATCTACATTTATTCAGGCTACTAAACACAAACAACTGTACATTTTGTTATTAACATGAGCACATATTTGTTTGTGTTACCTTTTATAGTTATAACACTGGAATCTCCTACAGCACTTAATTCATCCTTTCTTTTTAGTAGAACTTTTGGTTGAGCTTCTAGTTATTATTCTTTTGTTGCACCTGAAAGACTTCATACTGTCTACATTGACCGAGATTTCTATGCTCACACCTTTAGAAATAAATACTTTATCAAAGTACACCAAAAAAACATAAAAATAATGAATTTGAGTCAAAAAAAAGTATTAAGATCTTGTAAATAATGATTATGGTCATAATCATTTTTTGATTTATTGCTGTATCTTGGTTGGATTATTGCTGTTTGCCTCACAACCACAGCCTTTTAGATCTATGACAAAATATCAAATACATACCAAATTAACATGCAGATACAGTATGTCCTAAGGTCATATGTTCCTTCACTGTTATCTATAGATAGTATATACTCTGGGTGGCATTTTTGCAGTGTGTTATTTACCAGATATTTACATGTTGTTGTATTTCATACATATAGTTGTTCTTTAGCTACTCGTCTCTGGCTTGATTGTATTTTTCAGTTGTTGTTTTTTATTTGCGTTTTACTTTAACTGTTTCCAAGGTGTGATGTTTCCACCTTGTTAATAAGGGACAAGATTAGATCAAGAGCTTGCATTCAGTCCAGGGAAATAATTTTTCCATTGTATTTCCTTTTCCAGAATATTGCAGTTAGCAGGCTTAACATATTTTATATTTTATATATATATTTTATATTTTACATATATTTATTCATTATGTAATGCCTCAGCAGTGGATATATATAATTTCCTCCAGGATTAATAAAGTATCCGTCTATCTATCTAACAGCTCCAACTGAAGGAGGATCTAATTACTGTATTGACTTCCCTTTAAAAAAAACGAAAACAAAAAAAACTTGGTGATTTTTTGGTAAGTGTTCCAGACTTGGTAAGTGTGGCAGCAGTTTTCAAGTGTGAGTATACGGTGAAATCAGCTAATGTGTTCAGAATCACAAAGAAGGTATTAAGTGATTGATCATACTGACAGACCACATGGGATACTGCCGTGTTAAAACAACACTTCCACGCCACCCATCATTGATCAGCTGTTTCCCGTGGCATGAATAAAATCCTACAGTCTCTTCACCAAGTCATAGATCTTTAGGTTCAGGTGTTTTTTGACAGGAGTTATAATTCAATTTTTTAATACATGGGAAATGATACCAGCAGCATCATATGCAGAAGTTGAATCACTTGCCAGTGTTAAGATCTGTTGCTTTTTAAAAGAGCTAGCTGGAATAAAGGAAGTAGTTCTAGTGTGTCATCTTCATATTAACAGGAAATAGTTTCAAAATATTCTAAGTCACGTTTCAATATTCTGAGTTCTGAGTGATGCTTGTTGGTTTCTCAAAGCTAGTACCTGGCTGTCATTGATACCTAGCTTTGATGATTTATGATGACAAGATTTGGCATGTTCTTTTTAGCTCAGAAAACTTGATTGAACTGCAAAATTTTTCCTTTTGTCCAAAATAAATATGTACCCCCTTCGACAAGAGGCTGTAGTTAATACAGACCATTTAGCATTAATTGTGTTTATCTTATGTTCTTTAGGGCAGGCTAAATTGTAAAATGTGACCCAATGGTGAAACAGCAGAATTGGTCGAAACTTTCAGTTCCAAATTCCACCATGCAGCATAACCCATGGAAAGCTGTTTCAAGCCCAGTTTGATCAAGGCAGATGTTGAAGGATCTGCAAAAAAAATAGGCAGGCAAGTCAGTCTCATTCAGTGACTTTCATCAGGAGTGAAAGTAGTTGTCAAGATCTCCTTGTGGCTCCGTAGCAACATTAACATTTACTCATTGAACTTGAACTTTCTTCCGACATTGCTTTCGGTTTTTGTACGTGCACTATTGTAATGGTGTATTACTGCAGTAGCTTTGGTGACTACTTGAGACCTTCAAACTAATAGAGAGCAGATATAAATTTAAATAGGCTGAATAAAAAAAGACATTATGTAATTAAAATAAGATACCTGAAATAAAGAAATAGAGTAACATTAAATAGGATTGAGCACAAAACAGGGTCAACACATTTTAGTGTTTAATGTTGTTAAGTCTAAATTTTCATTTCAACAAAATCTGACATGTCATATCATATAAATGTCACCCATGTTTTGTAGATGTTTAAATGTAACATATTGTAATGTATTCATAATTTGTAACTGCATTTTATAGCCATAATGAGAGGAGCTGATTGTGGCAAAATGTAGATTAATGAAAGTGAGTGTAAGTACAATAAAAATAACTTCAACACGTGTATGCATGACTTATAGATTATATCGTGTTAAGTATCCTGATAGGACTAGATAGATAAGACTGATCTGATAGAAAGTAGTTTTTCCAGGTGGGTAATGCAATGATGTAAATATTGCAAAGTGTGCTTTGGACAAACTTCCCCCCATCCCATACACACACACCTACACACACACGCACGCACGCACGCACACAAACTGTATAGTAAGATATGATGCATCCCACAACTTCATCATGCTTAACCCTTAGACCCCTGACCTATTTTGGCCGTTTTTTGGTACATTGGTTATTTGTCTCTATATACCACTTTAGAAATGCTTTAACATACCCATGCTTGGAATACTTATCTTCAGCGCAACGTCAGCTATATAAAGAGATAGTTATTATTTTTCTATAACTTACTATATTGACATGTTGGGGCAAAGTGATAAAAGAAGTGGGCCTGCTCTGAATAGCAACATTTTGAATGTTTACTAGAAATATTATAGTTTCTCAAAAGTAATTCATAAAACAATGTGCTTTGAGTTTTATGGTGTGTCTCAAAGTAGATACTTTTAAAAATGTGTGTAAATGTGTGTCTTTGTGAAACCTTCAACATGAACTGGGTTTTATTACATACTTTGATAATCAATTAGTTATGTTGTCCACCATTATTAACATTTGCCTCATGTATTCACAGAAAGTGAGGAAGATAATCAGCTTTCAGCTGCTATTTTAAACTCTGCTTTTGTCAGACTGCAACATGACCCAGTTGTGTATTTGTGCGTGCTGTCATGCATGTGTTGTTATATGTGCATGTGTGTTTACTGCATATCGCCTTTGTAAAAATGTCACATTAGATCATGGGTCAGGATGCAGAAGCGCCAGCAGGCATCCCAAGAAGAGGCAATGCAACTTTTGGTTGTTTTTATCTGCTCGGGTAGTGTGACATTTTAAAACGTGGCTATGCTCAAACTGCAAACAAAAACAAAATCTACAATGTACTTCTTATTCTTGTAATTATTGTACTGAGTTTGACAAAATCCATGGACCAAACAATGAAGTGTGTTTTCAATAATGATCTTTTACATTTATTTCCAGCATATTCCAAAATATTATAAAGCAAGATTTATTGAGAAAAAATGAGAAGTGCTAAATGCTTCATAATTGTGTGAATATGCTCACTGAATTATACGTTTAAGGATAGTGAATCCACATAAAATATAATATTTTAGGGAACTATAGTGTGTTGGTCAGATTTGGAGGAAAGTCAGATGTGATGACCAGCCACACATGGTAATATCTACACCTCACCATTTCTATTTCGCAGTCACAAGCCTCAATATTAAACACATTATTTCATATACTCCATATTTCAGTCTTCATATTTTTCAGTATTACACCTGGGCACTGACAGCTCAAATTATGTTTGTATTAACATTTGTTTCTTTTCTTTTGAGTTACCTGGAGTTTTATTTTCCCGTGCAGCAAAGGAGTGGCAGAGGGCTCAGATGGGCTGCTGCCAGCCTTAGTGGACTGTACCACAGCATTCTGTGTCATGGGGGGATCTGGGGATATACATTGACAATTGGCCAGTTAAGAATATAGTGGCCATTTTATTTCCCCCTCTTTATTAATTTTCAGTTTGACATAACAAGTAATTAAGTTTCTCTGTTTGATTGTTTGGCAGGTCAATTTTTGTTCTGTTATGTCCATTCATTTGCCTCAGTTCTGAGTTCTGTTGGAATGTAGTTATATTTATTTGGCCTCTTTTACTATGTTTAGCTAAACTCCTTAGTTAACTGTTTTTTTGGGGGAAATTAAAAGAAAAGGCCTCATTTTGGACAAAAAAACCTTCTTCAAAATTCAACCATATTGGAAAATATTTCAATTTTATTTTAATTTTATTATTATATTTTATATACTATATTCATCTCCAAAGGGAATCTTAATTTCACCTTAGTTGCAATGTCCTGTTCATCAACACCAGTGATTTTGCAGTTTTATATTTAAACTTCTCTTGCCTGAATATACAATTCAGTCCTTGGTCAGCTAACTTTGGGAGGAATGACACAGCAGATTTTTTTTTTTAATCTTATCCCAGCCATGTTGAAAAGGATGCTGACAGATCAACAGTACAGGGACTTGTGACAGATCTGGATAAAATCTATTTGGGGACCTTGTTTTCAGAATTTTTTGTTTCAAATATTGATCTAGAAAAAAAGCTCAAGGAAGGATATACTTTTGTTTTACCAAATGGCAGTTCAGAACACAAACACAAAATGACCTATAGGTTATAGCTATTTCTTAATATTTAAATTTGTAAGACAGAAAAATTAAAATTTTAAACCAAAGGTTTTACAGCTGGATGGTACAGCTGGGCAACATCACCCTCTCATGAGGGTCCTTAGACAAGACCCTTAATGATATGAGGCCTACCTCAGGTGATTATGACAGGGTCATACCAGTTTGGATGTCGCCATGATCGGACAACATGATCTGGATCAAGTGATAGGGAACCAGGGCAACGTAATGAGAAATGGGATACTGGAAAATGACATAACGGACAAAGGTGGAAAAAAATTGAGCTATTTGATCCATACTATACAAGCAGTCCCGGAGAGAATCCCCCAGCTGGCTTAGGGCGTGAGGAGGGGAAACTTCTGGCGCGACACTGGTGCACCGTGGAGCCACACAGAGACACAAATAAAAACGCACACACTCACACCTACAGTTAATTTGGGACTGGCCAATTAACCTGAAGCTCATGTTTTTGGAGGTGGGAGGAAGTCGGAGAACCCGGAGAGAACCCACCGAGACATGTGAAGAAGATGCAAACTCCGCACAGAGCGGGATATGAACCCGTATACGCCTTGCTGTGCAGCGACAGCGCTACCCACTGCGCCATCGTGCCATAACAAAGAAACACTAATTCCAAATTAGGGCAAAACTTAAACTCAACAGCCACCTGCTCTACATGTATGACATCAAGCTGTATGCTAGGAATGAGTGAGAGATTAATTCACTGATCCACACTACTAGGAGTTACAGTATGAAATTTGCTTGTCATTTGAACTGGACTGGTGTGGCTGGATGGTCTCAAAGAGTGGCAAGAAGTCTAGAACTGAGGGGGTTGACATACCAGAAAGCAACATAGGCAATATCCAGGACAGCTACAAGTATCTTGGTATCCCACAGGCTAATGCAAACCTTAAAGACGCCACAAGGAAGTCAAGCACAACCAATTACTTCCAGGCATTAACATGATACCCTGTTGCAGCACTTCTCAAATAGTAGAGGTCCCCTAGGGGAGTGCGGTGCGGTGCGAATCCGGGAGGCGGGGGGGGGGGGGTGTACGTGTGACCCTGGGGAACATGCCTTTTTTTTGCTGTCCTACAATTAAGTGTAATTGCACATCCACTACAGTAGTTAGCAGTGGTGCTCTCATTGTCAGGTGTGCGCAGGGAGTATTAGATCTGCGGTGCAGGGTTAGGTGATATGAAGTGCAGTAAAAAAAACCTCAAGAGACAACATGGAATTTTTTTAACGGATGAAAAGAAAGGCGTAGAGAGACAAAAATAATGAGACAAAAGCAAATCAACTGAAAGCTAAGACGAGGAACTACAGCAAAGCGTGTGTAGCGTTGGTCTTCACTGTGAGTACAGACTGGTGTGTTTACTGTGTCTAATAGTACTGGCAGCAGGACGCATGAAGCCCAATAAATCATTGCGCCACTTAAAAACATTACACCCCAATCACACTGATATGCCGCTGAAGTTTTTCAGCAAAAACGTGCCAAATATTGCAAACAATTATCCTGCTTTGTAAATACTATTTCAGTAAACCAACTAGCTCTGTTAGCATCATATAAGGTGGCGTACCAAATTGCTCAGTGAAACAACTCCCCACCATTGTAGAGGAGCTGAAACATTGAGCAGGAGCTGAGAGTTCAGTATCATACTTCAAATCTCACTTCGAAAAGCTGTGCACTGCAGAAAATGCTCATTGTAGCCACTAATCCTGACTTCCTCATTTTTATAAAAGAAGAAAGAAAAAACCCCAGCATAAAATATTTTATTTACTTTGTTTTGTAGGTGAACGTGTTTGAAATATTGTGCTCCTCAGTTAATGTCGCTGAACGGAATTTGAATTTGTTATTATTTATTGATTTTTTAAATTTTATTTTTCAATGTCAAATGTTGTAATAAGTTGGTCAATTTTTTTTAGTTTAAACAAGATTTATTTTTATTTCAGGCAAATTGATGCACTTAAAATATTTTCTGTTACAGACTAAAAATAATGTAAATTATTCTTTGTTATAAATTTAATTATATTTCTTGTTTATTTTTTGTTAATGTTAATAAGGATACACTGTTATGCAGAGGTGTCCTTATTGCAATTTTATAGAAAAAATATATTATTTATAGTAGCAACGGAGAGTTGGGAGCGCAAATTGTTTTCTTCTTGCTAGGGGAGGCGTAACAGAAAGTAACTGAGAAGCACCAATCCAGTCTTTCTCTCTCGCCATATACCTAGTGAATTAAAGAGTTGAGTTTTCCTCCCCAATTTCCACTAGTCTTTTGAACAAGTTCTTTTTTACAGAGAAAGAGAAGCAAGACGTGTTTGCTGTAAAATTTTAATGAGTTGTTTTGACACAACATACTGAATGTGCTTGACAAGTGACTAGTGATCATCAATTAAATCATGATCCTTAATAGTTGAAAGAAGATATTAAACCAATTTGTTGATCATTTATTGAGATTTTATTAGACTGTGCAGATCTCAGTTGTTGAAGTAATAAAGAATATAAATTCTTTAATCTGCAGTTAGAATAGAAATACAAGCTCCAAATCAGTGGTTCTTCACCTTGTTGGAGGTACTGAACCCTGCCGGTTTCATATGCTCCCTCACTGAACCATTGTTTAGTAAAAAAACTTCTTCTTTTTTTCCAATTCAAGACATAAGTATATGTTTTACTGGTGTATTTAATGAATTGTGCAGTAATGTCACCTTTTTCAAAGAACAAAACCAAGACAGTGCATGAACTCACATGAAATGACCTACCAGCAAATCAGTGTGACTTCTGCTGTTGGTATTGAGATACCAATTCACATATGCATGGTTTCACCTTGGCAAGTGGTACTCTTATGTCATTTTCACAGCAAAGTCTGTTTCTTTTGTTTTCCATGTAGATTAAGCAAGTGTTCCTTTATTTTTGATTGAGTGCGAGACTAGAGTTGCTCAAATTGACATTGCAACTCCCATCATGTCCCGTTATACAGTACATGTAAATTCACGTTGCACATATTCATCCGACCACTTTCTTTTTTTGCTCTACATAGTGAATATGAATTAAAATATTAAGAAAGCAATCAGATGATGTACCATCATGACAGGTATAAATCGACAACTGAGTGGGCAAAACCCCTGCAGCACAGGTAGGCTAATCAATGTAGTGTGATCACCTGCAGCTAGCGATGGCTAAGGGGGGCATGTCATCTCAAATTGACACGATATGTCAAACGTACGTAGTGATTTGTGTATGTTTGGCAAAAACACCTGACACATCGTGCTGGGTGTTTTGTCCGACCCTGAGACCGACTTACCGAACCCCTAGGGTTCGATCGAACCCAGATGAAGAACTACTGCTCTTATCAGAATCAGAATGAGTTTTTTTGCCAGGTACAGTAAAGATTACCATACGAGGAATTTGACATGGTGTCGGTGCATTAAAAGGTGGAAGAGAAGCAATAAGGAATAATAAGGAATAAGGAATAAAGAATTTAAAAAAAATATTTACAATTTACGTTACGGTGAGATCAGATATATATGGTTGGTGTTTACAGGCGAAGAAGAGAAGTCCAAAGAGTAAACTGTCTTTGCAGAGTGGTGAGGTACGGATCGTTACCTGGGGGTGGGGGTGGGGGGGTGGAGCCTTGTTCATGAGGCTGACTGCAGTGGGGAAGAAGCTGTTTTTATGGCGTGAGGTCCTGGTCCGGATGGACCGTAGCCTCTTGCCAGAGGGGAGGGTCTGGAACAGGTTGTGGGATGAGAGGGGTCAGCAGCAATCCTGGCTGCATGTCTGTGGGTTCTTGTGTCGAACAGTTCCTGGAGGGGTGGCAGGCTGCAGCCGATCACCTTCTCCGCAGAACGTATGAAACGCTGCAGCTTGGCCTTGTCCCTGGCCGTGGCTGCAGTTAACCACACTGACATGGAGGATGTGAGAATTGACTGAATGGTGGCAGTGTAAAAGTTCACCAGCATCTTCACAGAGAGGTGAAACTTCTGCAGCTGCCACAAGAAATGCATCCTCTGCTGAGCCTTCTTGATGAGGGAGCTGATGTTCTGCTCCCATTTGAGCTCCCAGGTGATGGTGGTGCCCAGGAAGCGGAAGGACTCTACAGGGCTCACTGGAGTGTCACAGATGATTACTGGGCGGAGGGCAGAAGGGTCTTTCCTGAAGTCCACTATCATCTCCACTGTTTTGAGAGCGCTGAGCTCCAGGTTGTTCCTGCTGCATCATGATACCAGGCGGTCCAGCTCAATTCTGTAGGCCGACTCATCCCCATCATAGATGAGGCCAATGAGGGTGGTGTCGTCAGCAAACTTCAGGAGTTTGACAGACTGGTGACCAGATGTGCAGCAGTTGGTGTACAGGTAAAGCACAGCCTTGAGGGGATCCAGTGCTGATGGTCCGGGTGTCGGAGACATGCTTCCCCAGCCTCACAAACTGCCGTCTGTCTGTCAGGAAGTCCGTAATCCACCTACACATGGAGTTGGGCACATTCAGCTGGGAGAGCTTGTCATGGAGTAGAGCTGGGATGATTGTATTGAAAGCAGAGCAGAAGGCCACAAACAGAATCCTGGCGTAGGATCCTGGGGAGTCCAGGTGCTGGAGGACAAAGTGTAGCGCCATGCTTACAGCATCGTCTACAGATCTGTTGGCTCTGTAGGCGAACTGTAGATGGTCCAGGAGGTTGCCAGTAATGTCCTTGAGGTGGGTCAGGACAAGGCACTCAAAAGATTTCATGACCACAGATGTCAGAGCAACAGATCTGTAGTCGTTGAGTCCTGTGATCCTTGTCTTCTTGGGGACTGGGACAATGGCTGAAGTCTTGAAGCATTCTAGTACGTGGCAGGTCTCCAGTGATGTGTTGAAGATGTGAGTGAACACCGGAGCCAGCTGGTTGGTGCAATGCTTCAAGGTGGAGGGAGAGACAGAGTCTGGGCCTGTAGCCTTGTGGTGGTTGAGTCGTTGGAAGAGACTCCTCACCTCTCTTTCTTTGATAAGGAGAGGTGTGGGGAGGAGGAGTGGCGCTGAGGTGGGGGGTTGTGAAGGACCACATGAGATAGTGGGGGAGGGGATGGGGCTGATGGCTGGTGGCTGGTCTTTGATAGTGATGGGGGCATCAGGTCTTTCCCATTGCCTTTCAAAACGACAGTAATAGTCGTTAACAGAGTGGGGGGCCGTTGACAGAGTGGGGCTCCAGGCTTGTAATTGGTGATAGCCTTGAGCCCTCTCGAGACAGAGGCAGAGTCGTTTGCTGAGAATTGTTCTTCCATTCTCTTACCATATGCAGATTTGGCTCTTTTCACCTCCTTACCAAATCTGTACTTGGCCTCCTTGTATCTGTCTCTGTCCCCACTTCTGAATGCAGCCTCTTTCTCTGACCTGAGCCTTCTGAGTGTGGCTGTGAACCAGGGTTTGTCGTTGTTGTAGCTAACCCTTATGCGTGTTGGGATGATGCTGTCCTCACAGAAGGTGATGTAGGACGTCACAGTATCCGTGTGCTCATCTAGACTGTTGGTGGCAGACCTAAAAACATTCCAATCTGTCCAGTTCAAACATTCCTGAAGTTCCCCCACTGCATCTCTTGCCCACTTCTTAGATGTCCTCACAAGAGGTTTGCAGAGCTTTAATTTCTGCCTGTAGGCAGGAATCAGATGCACCATGATGTGGTCAGACTTGCCCAGTGCAGCGCGGGGAACAGCGTGGTACGCACTGCTGATGGTGGAGTAGCAGTGGTCCAGGACATTCCCTTCTGTGGTGGGGAACTAGATGAGCTGCCTGAACTTTGGGAGGTCTTGGGATAGATTATCTTTGTTGAAGTCCCCGAGGACAGTAACGATGCATCCGGATGTGCATGTTCTGCTCTTAGTATCTTGTCGGCCAGCGTGCGCTGCGCCTTGTGCACTTTAGCTACCGGCGGGATGTAAATAATGAGATTGTGAGGATCTCATTTCTGAAAATCCAGAGTCTGACAGTGACTTTGAAGAAGAGGATGAGATTGAGCATCAGCTCGTTCCAAAACAAAGACAAGCCACAGGACCAGCCCATCAGCAGTCAACCACAGGCCCAGCCCATCAGCAGCCAGCCACAGGACCAGCCTGTCAGCAACTAGCCACAAGACAAGCCTGTCAGCAGCCAGCTCAGGACCAGAATGAGCCTGTCAGCAGCTGGCAAGTGAAGAAATATGGGTGTCGAAAAATGGTGAAATTGAATGGTCTTCTTGCCCAAGAAATGAGCCACCCCGCATGGCTGCCAATGTGATACGGATGCAACCAGGGACAACACAGATGGCAGTTACTCATGTGCAGGACGTCAAGTCTTCTTTTGAGCTTTTCATCCCAGATTCCATTCAGAAAATTAGTCTGGACTGCACTAATTTAGAAGGAAGGTGTGTTTTTTGAGAGAGGTGGAAGGACCCATTTACAGTCTTACTTTGGGGTTCTTATCCTTGCTGGAGTTTTCAGGTCCAAAGGGAATCCACAGAATCCCTGTGGGATGCAAAAACTGAAGGCTGATGTGTTTTCTAGACTGACATTGTTACTGTATGTGTTCAGCTTGTGCTGTGTAAACTGACCAGAATGAGTTAAATTTCTAATGAAGTTCAAATAAATAAAAATCAATTGTTATGAAAAACCTTGCTTCATTTGTAAATTTGTTTTTTTTTACTCATATCTTGATTCTAATTGACTTTCTTTTAAAAAAAAATGTATTAAAGAACAAACAAAAAACCAGTAGCACTTTAATTCATAAATGTGATCTAACATTGATAGAGGTCAAATATTAACCATATATGCTTTTCATATTACTTGTAATTGAGATGAAGTAAACATCTTTTGAGTATTTTAGCATAAAATTGTTAGATTGTGTTGTGATAAAAACCCCAAAATGCAGCGGGTTCACCGGACCCATGAACACTGGCTGAATAACAAAAATATGAACACCACACAAGGGTGAATGTGTCATTTGAACACAAAGAGAGTTAGAGCTTAGTTGATGTCACGTACATATGAAATGCTATAACAATACCTAGTGATGTCTGAATGGTGCACCATGGGGCTTAGCACCCTTTGGGACAATTGTGTCAAAAACTGGTTAATTACTCTGCGCCCCATTCATTGGGAATATGGACATCCTCCTTGGCAGCGTGGCTGTACTGCAACCACACAATGATCAATTAGCCCAGAAATCAGGGCTTTGACGTCTCCTGTATTGAATATATTTTGAATAAAACCAAATATAATATCAGGAAGGAGATACAGGGTACCACCTTCAAGACGGTTAGACTAAAAAGTCCTTTGTCCAATAATCGACTTTAATGCTTAACCAGGAGCAAAACTGGAGATAGGCTGAGTTGGGGGACATGTGCTCTCGACTATTATGTTTCCATGTTGTTAATATGTGTCATGTCAATGCATGTGATATATGTTCTTCTTCGGTTGCATAAAATGGCTGCTGTGTCGCAAGACAAATTTCAGCAATGCTGACAAATAAAATTCATGTTCATGTTGTTCATCTTCATTTGATGTATTAATCTTTGCTTATAGGAAATTGATTTATGAATATTGATCTTTGCAGGGTTAAATTAAGCAATAACAGATATAGATTACATGTTCGGGAATGTCTATGCAATATATATACGAATGTGTTTGTGTTTGTGAGTTACATAGGAGAATTAAGGCCACTGGAAATAAAACAATGTCTATATTGTGGGATAAAATCAGTATTCCGAGACATCATCACAGCTGCATCACCGGCTTCATTCTCATGACTGGCTCATTAATGCCTCATCATTGACGATGTGTTGTTGGTCAATGCCAGGTTCTGTGAACAAAGCTAATATTTCACCTACAACATAGTAGTGCTTCCCCAGGATGGGGGGCAGCAGTGGCTCAGCGGTAGAGCAGATGTCTTGAAGACCAGACATAGGCGGTTCGATTCCTGCTCGTGCCAAGACATCCTCCAGGATGTGAGCTGAGGGTGGGAGGTGTCAGCTCACCTCCAAGGCACCCTTGAGCAAGGCGCCATCCCCCCTACAACCTGCTCGTTTGACGCAATAGACAGGGCACCACACTGTTTTACCCATTTCACCACATCTGGGACCGGCCCGTGTTTCAAATCCCCGCTCACTGATCTATACCACTAAACTGGTTCACCTGGTGAATGAAGCGCTAGTGTTCCACCTGAACGAATGAACCACTTCCAGGTAAGTATTTCAAATGTGAATGAGCCCCTTGAGTGGTTCAAATGTCATCAGTCGCATGGTTTTTCCATATTTGAAGTAGGCTTTGTAACAGTGGTTCAGAAAAAAAACCCTACCGAGTCTGGGACGTATATCGGAGTGCCGTGTCAAAGCAGATGTCACTAACAATACCCAGCATGTCCCAGCATTTGTTCCACTGGTATGTCAGTCAATCAGGACATGTTAAAGTTTGCATGTTTATAGGTTGATAAAAAAAATATTCATTCATTCATTCATCTTCTACCACTTCTTCCACTGTAGCAGATTGCAGGGAGCAGAAGTCTATCCCAGCTGACTAGTAGTGTAAGGCCTGGGAAACTCTGGGCACGACACCATTACACCGTGGAGCCACACATAGACAGACAAACACTCATGCACACACACACTCACTCCAATGGGCAATTTGAACCGGACAATTAACCTGAAACGCTTGGTGGGAGGAAGCTGGGGAACCTGGAGGGAACCCACGCAGACACGGGGAGAACGTGCAAACTCTGTACAGAGCAAGACTTGAACCCGGAAATATTTTTTTCATAATTTGGAGACGTTTTGGGCTATCTTACAATGGACTGGATTGAAATGATTTTAGTTATTGTAACTGCGGAATATTTGTTTGAGTCATGAGCTCAGTCACGGAACAAATTAAATTTTTATCCAGAGGTACTACTGTATTTATTAGTAACATTGGTTTGGTAAATTCACACTAGGATCTTGCTCTTTGAACCAGAAGGACTGCGTTGTCAAAGCAACGACTGAGACTGACAACAGGGGATTCAAATGTAGAAAGGAGACAGGAGGACAGAGTGGTTGGAATTAATTTGATTCACTTTGAAAGGATTGTCTGATTGTACTCGTGGTTATTGCTTTCCAGGACCACCAGCAAAAACAAAATTTTGCGATATAGCGACAAAATATTTATTTTATTATTTATGCTAATATAAATGTTTATGATTCTCCCCATACTGATTAACAATTTTAAACAATATTTCATTCCTTTTACCAAGGAAAATATGTAACAGTCAAAATTAACAATGTGGCACAGTGGTACATTGGGTAGCGTTGTCGCCGCACAGTGAGGTAGTGTCCGGATTGTGTCCCGCTCTGTGCAGGATTTGCATGTTCTTCCCCTGTCTGCTTGGGTTCTCTCTGGGTTCTTGGTCTTCCTCACACCTCCAAAACCATGCACTTCAGGTGAATTGGCCAGCTTTAAATTGCCCATAGGTGTGAGTGAATGCATGCATGCTTGTTAGTCTCTATGTGGTTCCACGGTGCTCAGGGGCCTGTACACAACAATTAATTTATGTATGCATGGTTTAACACATACTGTATATTCACGTAAACATATAAAGTGTGGAGTGAAAGGACAATTTCCCCGTAAGGGATTAATAAAGTGGACTTTCTTCTTCTTTCTTTCTTCTTTCACTTCAAGAAAAAAATTGTGAATCCCAACATGATGTTTATGCATCCCAAAAGTAATAAAAAAATATACAGTAGAAGCATACGCAAGGATTGAGTTTTGCCAATAGTACAATATAAAAACAAAACAAACTGTTAATTTTAATGTTTTTATTCATAACATCGTAAGTGTTTATGTAAAAAGAAAAAAGTGTAAAATTATTAGTTTTATCAAAATGTTACTTCCTAGTCGTCATTTAAAAAAAAGTTTAAGAAATAAAGATAGATGTAATATGTTTTTTTTTTTCTTTTGCTTTTCAGTCAATAGTTTTTTTGTAAACAAAATGGATGTACCTTGAAAAAAATCCTCTGACTGCTGAAACCTTTCATGCAATGAGTTGTAATAATGTTAAGTACACAAGGGCATTATAAAGTGCACAGACAGAGCTGGTCTGGCGCTAATATGTCCTGTACTCATGCAGAGGTTGATGTAATATCCTGCTCCTGTTATTTATAGCTGCCAAGGGGGATTTGATAGCTCCTCTCTCAAAAATGCGCACACACACACATACACACACACACACACACACACACACACACACACACACACACACACACACACACACACACACACACACACACACACACACACACACACACACACACACAAAACGGCGCCTTCCTCTATTTCTCATCCAAAAGAGAAATGTTTTGCTCCAAGAACAATTGTGACTGAGGATTGGCAGTTCTGTGAATTTTTTTTTTTACATGATCCAAATCTGCTCTGACAACTGGTGCATCTTTCTCTGGGTAAACTCTCACATTGAGTTTGAACGCTACCATGAAAGCCTCTCACCTGGATTCTCTCCCACTGTACAGTATTAGGCAGTGCTGTCTGCCAAAATCCCTTACAGCAGTTGACAAAACATGTTGATTTTTGTCTGGTTTTTCATTACTGAAGTTAATTATTTTTATTATTATTACATTTGATATGCAGTATTCCAGTCTACCAGCTAGGAATTTATAAGTTTGTTTCCAAAAGCTATCCAAAATCATATAAAATTATGAATGAGCATGGCAAAGTCTAGGTGTAAAGTGCAGCATCATTAAGTGGATATACCTTTATCTCACATTGTGGTCTCTAAGGCAGTGGTTCTTAACCTTGTTGGAGGTGCCAAACCCTGCCGGTTTCATATACTCACTCACTGAACCCTTCTTTAGTAAAAAAAATAAATAAATAAATAAATAAATATATATATATATATATATTTCAAATTTAACACATAAGTATATGTTTTACTGGTGTTTTTAATGAATTGTGCATTAATGTCACCTTTTTCAAAGAACAAAACCAAGACAGTGCATGAACTCACATGAAATGACCTACCTGCAAATCAGTGTGACTTCTGCTGTTGGTATTGAGAAACCAGTTCAGTTAAGTGTGGTTTCACCTTGGCAAGTGCTATTCTTATGTCATTTTCACAGAAAAGTCTATTTCTGTTGTTTTCCATGCAGCTTAAGGAAGTGTTCCTTTATTTTTGCCAGTGCGAGACTAGAGTTGCTCAACTTGACATTGCAAATCAGGCAGAACGCTGACTCCCATCAAGTTCAGTACATGTAAATTCACGTTGCACATATTCGTCCAACCACTTTCTTTTTTTGCTCAACATAGTTACTATGAATTAAAATACAGTGATACCTCTGTACTCGACCACCTCTATACTCGACCAAATCGGTGCTCGACCAAAAAATTCGAGTAGAAAATGTATCGGACCCCGAACAGATTTTCGGTACTCGACTAGCCGAGTCGACCCGAACGCGCTCCTCAGCTGCGCTCCTCGGCCAGCAGGTAAGCGTCTGTTCGACCCAGACCGCCAGCGGAGTAACACGTACGCAAATTACGTACGCAAAGACGTACGGAAATTATAGCAACATATGAAAGTGGTGTACTATCTTGAAGCAGAAGCAACTGACAATGGACAGGTTCCTTCTTAAAGAATAGAGGAAGGCTACTGCCCAGCCAGATTCACCTCCACGGAAGAGAGAGAGAGAAGGGAGAAAACCCCTGAAGGCGCGTTACCTAGCGTCATCATGGAAGGGATTCCCCTTCCATGATGACGCTAGTGCCATCAACCACTCTCTAAAACGTAAAGTAAATTATACAAAATGGTTTATAATGCTTTATCTTTATCATGTACTGCTTGTGCACATTTACATATTCATTGTTGTTTAGATACACGTTCTTATAATATTTTAGGTATTTTTCTAAATGGTAAGAACGGATTAAAATACTTTCCATTATTTCTTATGGGAAAATTGGTTTCGGTGGTCGAACAAATCGGTGCTCAACCACCACCTCAGAACGGATTATGGTCGAGTACAGAGGTATCACTGTATTAAGAAAGCAATCAGATGACGTACCATCATGACAGGCATAAATCGACTAGAGGGCGCAAAATCCCCTGTAGCACAGGTAGGCTAATCGATGTAGCATGATCACCTGCATCCAGTGATGGCTAAGGGGGGCGTGTCATCACGAATTGACATGATGTGTCACGTGTAGACAGTGATTCGTGTATGTTCGGCGCAGGATAAGACAAAGGACCCGACTTGATGTGTCGGGTATTTTTATCTTGACCCCTGTCTCCGCCGAACCACTGAGACAGACTCACCGAACCCCAAGGGTCCGATCGAACCCAGGTTAAGAACCACTGCTCTTAGGCTTATTCTATAACATAGTTGTTCCATCATCTTCAGTAGGCAAGCAATATGGTCGTCTGTGTTGTACTGTGTTGAGGTACTCTAAAGAGGAAATGCTGTACCTTAAGGTCAGATGAGAACCTGGGGTTTGTGATCTCATCCCCACTGAAATTCAGTGGAGATACAGAGGGAGCCAAAGAGGCAAGCAAAGACAGGCTAGGCTAATGGCTAGAGCCACTAGCCATCGGCGGGTCAGACCCTCGGGCCCCTCAGTCATCTTGGAGAACATAAACTTGCTGCCCAACAAAGTAGACAAACTGATAGCACTGTGCAAGACTGACCAGTACTACAGGGAGACCAGCTTGCTTGTGTTCTCTGAGACGTGGCTGACGGACTTTATATCCGCTGCTAACGTCGGACTGACTGGCTTTTCCTCGGTGCGAGCAGACCAGGACATGACCACCACCAGTAAGAAAGGAGGTGGTCTGATCATTTATATAAAAAACAAATGGTGTCATCCAGGACATGTGACAGTGAAAACAATGCTGTGCAATCGGGACCTGGATCTAACAGCTGTTAGCATCAGGCCCTACTACTTGGCTCGTGAATTTTCACACGTCATTGTGCTTGCCGTCTATGTCCCTCACTGTGCAGACCTGGAGATGGCACGAGAGACCATCCGTGCAACCACTTCTCCTCTTTGGATCCAGCACCCAGAGGTGCTTGTCATCATCACAGAGGACTTTAATCACGTCACCATGGACTCATCTCTCCCCACAATTGCCCAGTTTGTAGTCTGCCACAAACGGAAGAACAGGACCACTGATCTGTTCAACAGTAATGCCAAAGAGGCATACACCACCACCTCCCTCCCCGGACCATAAATCGGACCATAACCTAGTGTACCTAGAGCCCACCTACTGTACATCCCACTGGTGAAATGACTGCCAGCAACAAAACAGCAGATCAGCAGATGGTTCCCCTGAGCTGACGAGACGCTGAGGGACTGCTTCCAGACCACCAACTGGGATGCCATCGTGGGCTCACATTGGTAGGATGTCGAGAGGGTGGCTCAGTGTTTAACGGACTATATGAACTTCTGTGTGGACACAGTAGTACCTGTCAATACATTCAAGTGTTACCCCAACAACAAACCTTGGGTGACAAAGGATGTCAAGGCTGTCCTGAACAGGAAGTGAGAGTGAATGAGAGATGAGAAAGGCCCAGCAGGAAGTGAGACTCTGCCTGAGGGAGGCTGAAGTGATCTACAGGAGGAAACTGGACAACCAGCTGGGGCGCAACCAGGTGGGTGAGGTCTGAGGGCCATCACCGGTTAAGGCGAGTGGCTTAGTACAATGGAGGGGAACATGCAGCGAGCCGATGAACTCTACAGCTTTTTTAATCAGTTCTGCTCCCCCACCACCCCATGCTCCTATCCCCAGAGATCTTCTGGCCCTGCAAAACCACCACCTACATGCCCCCCCCCCCTCCCCCTCTCCTCTCCAGTGATGTTTTGGGGCTGTTGTTGGGCAACATGGACTTTCAACTCCCTCCAAAGATTTTCTATGGGGTTGAGATCTGGAGACTGGCTAGGCCACTCCAGGACCCTGAAATACTTCTTACGAAGCCAATCCGTTATTGCCTGGGCAGTGTATTTGGGATCATTGTCATGCTGAAAGACCCAGCCACGTTTCATCTTCAATGCTCTTGCTGATGGAAGGAGGTTTCACTCAAAATCTCACGATACATGGCCCCATTCATTCCTTCTTTCACACGGATCAGTCATCCTGGTCCCTTTGTACAAAAACAGCCCCAAAGCATGTTTCCACCCCCATGCTTCACAGTTCAGCAGTTCAGTAGTCTTTCTCCTCCAAACATGGGAAGTTGTGTTTCTACTAAAAAGTTCTATTTTTGTTTCATCTGACCACAGGACATTCTCCCAGTCTTATTCTGGATCATCCAAGTGCTCTCTACCAAACTTCAGACGGGCCTGGACGTGTACAGTCTTAATCAGGGGGACATGTCTGGCACTGTAGCCTTTGTTACTTTGTTCCCAACTCCCTGCAGATCATTCACTAGGTCCCCCCGTGTGGTTCTGGGATTTTTAATCAACATTATTGTGATCATTTTGACCCCGCAAGGTGAGATCTTGGGTGGAGCCCCAGATCGAGGGAGATTATCAGTGGTCTTGTATGTCTTCCATTTTCTAATAATTGCTACAAAGTTGATTTTTTCACACCAAGCTGCTTGCCTATTGCAGATTGAGTCTCCCCAGCCTGGTGCAGGTCTACAATTTTGTTTCTGGTGTCCTTTGACAGTTCTTTGGTCTTGGCCATAGTGGAGTTTGGAGTGTGACTGTTTGAGGTTGTGGACAGGTGTATTTTATACTGCTAATGAGTTCAAACAGATGTCATTAAAACAGGTAACGAGTGGAGGACAGAGGTGCCTCTTAAAGAAGAAGTTAAAGCTCTGTGAGTGCCAGAAATCTTGCTTGTTTGTAGGTTACCAAATACTTATTTTCGACCATAATTTGCAAATAAATTATTTAAAAATCAAACATAGTGATTTTCTGGATTTTTTTTCTCATTCTGTCTCTTATAGTTGAGGTATACTTATGATGGTATTTACAATTCTCTCTTCTTCTTAAGTGGGAGAACTAGCACAACTGGTGGCTGACTAAATACCTCCCCCCCCACTGTATGGGGGGAGGATGCTTTCCTTGTTTTGTTTTGTTTTTTTAATCAGGAAAAACAAGCAATTAACAGGATAAATTTAAAACAGTTGAACATTCATATTTAATACAAACTTAAAGAGACTTGAAGAATTTAATTTTATGTACTGGCCATGATGTGAAATATGAAGATGGCCTAATTAGGCTTCAGAACCCTGAATGAAGGTTGATAAAAGAAACATGGTACGAAGATTTAGCCTAGTGCAAATGGTTTGCAAAACGCAATATTGACACACAAAGATTAAGATTTCAAGTCATGTCAAAATAACTCAGACTAAATGAACAGTTTGCTCTGATGTTGGACTTCATGTGGCATTTTCAGCTTTACTGTTGGCGTGTCATCTGCATCGTTTCGTCCTTCTTTTATCTACATCTCTGCAAACTTCTGAGTAGGTAACAAATGCACAATGTATTTATGTACATGGGCACGTTCACCAACATGGAGCCTGGTGACAAATTGAGTCAGGTTGAAAGTTAGCCCCAGCAATGCAGACTATGAGCTACCTGTAAGAAAACTGTCACAACCTGCCTGTAAATTCATTTTTTAAATAATTTAAAAAATATTGAAATGATGTGAATGTGCATAATCATCCACAACGGGTAGTCTTTGTTTTGTCACTGTTAATGGGCCAGACGTGCTGAGAGACCATGAGAAAATGATTGTAGGTTATCACAAAAAGTTAAAAATATATGAATTGTATGCCTATAATTTAACTGTATTTTATCTCATGCTAATGAGTAAACTTGAATCAATCTTTTCTGACTCTGAAAATATCACTGACAGCTTTATGACTTCTCCCATTCCTATTTGAATGTTGGGTGCCCAAAGTTAACAGTTTTCATGGAATGACTGACCCGTGTTTTTAAACTTGACCCCGAATCACCAAAATACAATGTAAAACTCACGTATGTTGCTGTATTTCTAGAATGGTTGAAACATAAAGGTGACTGGATGTCCTGGGAACAAAACTGTGACTTCATGTTTTTTGAACTCATCAGATACGATAACATAACACATGAATGTTTTCTGGGAACTGTAATTTACATCCTATAGAGGGTCTCTCATCTTTGCTGAATGCTGAGAAAAACGATATTTTAACTACCTTCAATCATTTTCTCATGTGTGGGATTTTGACATTCAACTCCAACACTATATACTGTTAGAACGCATGTTGCCTACTCTTTGATTTCCTATGACTTAATATCGCCTTGATTCATGGAGCTTACGTGTTCATTTTAGCAAATTTTACACTTTGACATGTTTTGACATACCTGTATAACTATGTTGCTATTATAATAAACTACTTTGTCTAATACACCCCAGGATAAATATACATTGAAGGGACCCTACATTAAATAATACATCGAAAAAATACTATTTCAGTATACAGTATTGGCCGATGTGCCAGAATAAATCTGTTAGAACTGAGGCAGTACTCGACATATAGTGAAGCTCTAAAGAGAAGCGTCAACCCGCAATTCCTCAGGCTATTATAAAACCGATGTCTGAACCGTGCCATCTAATAATCGTAGCATCCAACCGTTTGAAAAAGCATCGTTTTTCTGACACTACACATATTTCCCATTTTTCTAACGTGTTCCCGAATACTACACAGGTGCGCCTGCGTGAGACCCAGCCTTGTAACGCACGACTGTGACATGTGGACCCTTAGGAGAGGAGTTGTGACTTCAATGTGATTTGTTTCAGCGCTGTATGACAAGAACAAGAAAAGGAATTTTACCTTGATCCTTTCTTTTGTTTGCCTGGAGTTGTTATGCCACAGATTGCCAGTTTCCACGATTCGGCTTATCTTTGGTATCTTGATGACGAGTCGTCGAAATTTTTTATTTATGCCACCTGGTCGAAGGTGTTAAAATGGCACACTAAACCCAATGTACTGTCTGAAAACAGCTCATCAAAATGTCTGCTGGGCAAACATGGCAAAAGACGGGCGCCCCTGGGACATGGTGAGTTTGTCCACTTTTATATAAATATTTTATGTAAATATAAACACACACGCGCTGGCGTGTGTTGTAAGATTGTTTCCACATTGAACCCAAATGCCTCCTTTTGCGGATTACTGCAATCTTTAATATGATCCAGACCTCTGAATATCGTTCACCAGTCAGACGGAATTCAGACACTTATCAAAAAATTCCTAGATTTTAGCAGATTACTAATAATTTTTCGGTTCGAAGCTCCAGGTATGACCTGTATCGTAAACAGTATTATTTTAGTACTTTGGGTGAGATTTGAATAAGATGGCTGCAGCTTGTAAACTAGAAGTATTGACAAGCGATGGCCTTTGTCTATCAAGAATTGGCCGAGATTCCTCAGAAGTGCTGTTAGGTGTTGCTTTCTTGATATGCATCAGGTTAACAAGAAATAGCAGCTAAAATCACTCTTCAAAGAGGTAGATTCTAGTCAGTAAGTGTTGATCTATTTAAAATGTCCTTGTGTGATTTATTTAATAGCTTATTTTACAAATCACCTGATATACAACGCAGGTCAAAATGTTTTCCCTCCAAATGTATTAACAAGAGTAACCAGAGGCCTGTACCATAAAGCTGGATTATGGTTTAGCGACATAACTTCAGGTTTAACCCTGGCTTTTTGGTACCATAAAGGTGGCTTACTTTCTATCGGGCTACATTGTCGTGGTGACCTATGCTGGACACCTAACCTGCTCCGGATAAGTTCAGGATAAGAGCTCAGCAGGTGTAAAAGCCCCACCTACTGACCAATCAGTTCTCTTGGAAAATGGCCTGTCCGTTTTATGAGAATCCGGTGGATCTTGGTACACAGTAGGGGTGGGCGATACTGGGAATTTTTGGTATCGATCCAATACCAAGTAAATACAGGGTAGTACCTGCCAATACCAATATGATACCGATACTTTTTGCTTGGACATGTCATGATCATTGAATAATTGACCCCCCCCCCCGAGTTAGTTTATTATAATTGTGTTAAAAACAGCACAAATATTTTAGGCAATAAAAATGTTTCATTTTTAGACAAATAACTACAATGCAAACTTTAACAGTGTATATATATATATATATATATATATATATATATATATATATATATATATATATATATATATATAATTCTACTACAACAACTGTTTCAGAACAAAAGTCAAGAGAGTCATAGTCAAACCAAAAAAAAAAAAGCAGCAATGTTACGTAATGTTATTTCAGGAATTAAAGCTTGTTTAGTACTTTAATATATATGGTTCACAATAAGTTAGATATTATGAGAGACTCATTTTTGGGGTAATAAATATTACACTAATGGAAATGGTGTTTCTTCTCATTCACTATATAACTTTTATTTATGTCATTAAAATTCAGACCAAATAGGAAAGCAGTCACATAAATAACAATATCAATAGCATATTGTGAACCTTGTATTTTTATCTGATTACTTTAGGAATATAATTAATCAATAGATTAATCAGTTCCTTGGGTAATGGGTAGCTGTAGCCCTTAGTAAAACAAGATTGTTTTCAAGTGGGTGAACATATAACCATTGAACTAATCTCCTAAAATTGATACCCAATTACATTGTGAAAAACAGATTACGTGGGAATTGTTGATTTTTTGGCTGAAAAGCCTCTTCCAGAGTACATTGTCTCTGTCCGGAGGATGCAGCAGGCCAGGGGCCAGGTAGGGGGAGGGGCTAAAGGTGTGCCTGAGTAACTCAGGCAGAGACTCAGAGTAGCAGGGGGCGCTGGGCGAGAGAAAGAGGGGGGTGCGCTATTTGCACAGAGAAACGGTGCTTTGAGGAAATTGGTGGAGGAGCAGTATCGATCACAGGACAATAGTATCGATCCGATCCAAGTATTTGCTTAGTATCGATAATATCGATATTCGGATCGATCCGCCCACCCCTAGCGATTGGTCGCTTGCAGCAAACTCCGCCCTTATTATGTGAGTGCGCACAGATCTAGAGTGGACAAGCCTGATTTGAATTAGTGAGTTGATAGCCGGCTTTATGTTACCGAAAATCCGGAGGGCAGATGTCTCGTTAAGTGAAGCCAGATAAGTAGGAGGAAGCCCAGCTAGGTTAATCAAGCTTTATGGTACAGGTCTCAGATGACATAGTGAATGGGGTCATGATAGCAGTCACAAATGAAATCTACTCTGCAGACTCAGAGTGTCTCTGTTTGGATCATCCCAACAATTTTAAGGTCAAGTTAATTATAGATAAAACAGTGGATAGGCAAAGTCCCTTGTTAGCCCCACAAACGTAATAAAAAAATGCAGCTTTAAATGTAATCCACAAATGTAATAGCTTTCCTACAAACATAATAACTTATTTCCCACAAATGTGATATTTATTACATTTGTGGGAAATTAGGTATTAATATTAAAATCAGTGAGATCCTAACCTCTTCTAACCCTAATAAGGAGGTAGCAGAGATGAAAATGCCGAGGTGACCAAGAAGGATGGGATCAGGAATGAGTACATCAGAGGGACAGCACATGTTAGAGGTTTTGGAGATAAAGTCAGAGAGGCCAGACTGAGATGGTTTGGACATGTCCAGAGGAGAGATAGTGAATATACTGGTAGAAGGGATGCTGAGTTTTGAACTGCCAGGCAGGAGGCCTAGAGGAAGACCAAAGAGGAGGTTTATGGATGTAGTAAAAGAGGACATGAAGTTAGTTGGTGTGAGAGAAGAGGATGCAGAAGACAGGGTTAGATGGAGGCAAATGATTTGCTGTGGCGATCCCTGAAGGGAAAAGCCAAAAGAAGAAGGAGATTATGTTTGTGGGGCTAACAGCTTTACTGGTCATGACGTACTTGTTGGACATGCGTCCTGCCTCCGCAGTGGACTGATGATGATGATTTTCTGTTGCAGTAAAAAAGTTCTTGTTTAATTTTCAGAACGTAGAATGTGGAAGTCTGTAAAATAAAAAAAAATACTTTTTTGAATCTTTAATGTAGGGTCCCTTTAGTCTATATTTATCCTGGGGTGTCTGAAAGTCACATTAGACAAAGTAGTTTATTATAATATCAACATACAGTAGTTATGTTTAAAATATTTCAAAGTGTAAAATTTGCTAAAATGAACACGCAGACTTCATGAATCAATGCAATATTAAGTCATAGGAAGTCACACAGTAGGCAAAATGCATTCACTCAAAGTATTTACTAAATGGTTTATTCAAATATTGATCAGATATGCCTATTACCTAAATGCTTTGATACTTTCAGGACAGAATACATTTAGTGTAGGTAATAAATGTCAAAAGTTTAGTCATTTGGGGGAAGGAAGTGGTGATACAAGAAGGGAAAGACTCTTCTGCACTCTACATTTCTTTCATGTCTTCACAGCCCCATAATCACCATGGATGGGAGGAGTGATAATGTGAGATCTCCTCACAAACATTTGTAATTGATATACTATCACACTCAGACTGAAGTGATTTTTTTTTCTTCTGGAGCGATAAGCAACTCTAAAATCTTCTGGATGTGTCTGATGTTTTGTTTGGAAGTCCATCCAGTAGGTCTGTGCTACTGCTGGTGCTGCATGCAATATAGAAAGATTAATGGAATAACCGTTAATTTTTAAAAAAAATTTTTATACACTCGAGTAATCCCCGAAGGGAAATTAGTGGCACACTCTAGTTAGTCCAAATCAAATCACATGCATGTTAATTAGGGTGTACAGGCCCTGAACACACTCACACACACACACACACACACACACACACACACACACACACACACACACACACACACACACACACACACACACACACACAGGGGGCCTGTACTCATGTAGAGGAGGTAGAGTGGTGGGCAGCTCCTGCTTGGTGCGCCCCAAATGATCAACTTGTAAGGGGGACGGCGCCTCGCTCAAGGACGCCTCGCTCAAGGGCGCCTCGGCAGTGCTCCGGAGGTGAGCTGACACCTCCCACTGTCGGCTCACGTCTGGGTGTTTTGGACGGGAGCGGGAATCGAACCGCTGATTTCAGATCATTGGAAGAGCCACTCTACCACGCGCTCTACCACTGAGCCACTGCCGCCCCTTTTTTAAATTTTATATACTCGAGATATTATGTGCTATATTAATCTCAGCGAGACCATCTAAAAATAAGTTATTTTCTGAAATGGTCTTGTTGGTTTTTCATAAGGCAATATTCCTAAAATATTCTATTTTTAGAACATGTATTTGTAAAATTAATATATTTGGGTACTAATGAAAGAACCCTATTATTTTTAGGTTTGTGATGGCTCCATAAAAACAAAATATAGTAATTTGTCAAAGATTATGGCTAAATTATAAGATAAAATAAAAAATCTGTTTTTTATTAAAAATTAAGGAGCTGA